>NC_139799.1:663419-720935 GCF_965231275.1 Zosterops lateralis
TTTTGGGACCCTTTTTTTTTAGGGTGGGGGAGGGTCCCAAAAACCCCCAATTTTTTTTTTTTTTTAATTTAATTCCCAATTTTAATTTTAATTTTAATTTTAATTTTAATTTTTTAAAAATTTTTTTTAAATTTTGGGACCCTTTTTTTTAGGGTGGGGGAGGGGCCCCAAAAAATCCCAAATTTTTTTTTAATTTAATTTCCAATTTTAATTTTAATTTTTTTAAATTTTGGGACCATTTTTTGGGGTGGGGGAGGGGCCAAATTTTGGAATTTTGGGCCCATTTTTTTTTTCGGGTGGGGGAGGGGATTTTTTTTCTGGGTGGGGGAGGGGTCAGGGTTTTTTTCGGGTGGGGGAGGGGCGGATTTGGGGGTCCCGCCCCCCCTTTTTAAAGCCCCTCGTTCCTCCCCCTCCCCCCAAAGAGCCTCGGCCGCTCCAACGGGGGGGAGGGGGAGGAAAATTCAATTTATTTTCATTTATTTTTAATTTATTTTTAATTTATTTTTTGAGTTTTAATTGGGGGATTTTTGGGGGCATTTTTAGGTTTTTTTTTTGAGTTTTGGGGGTTTTTTGGGGGGTTTTTGGGGGCTTTTTGGGGGATTTTTGGGGTTTTTTGGGGGAGGGTTTGAGGGTTTTTGGGGTTTTTTTGGGCTTTTTTTTCCCGTTTTTTTAATTTATTTTTTGGGGATTTTTTAGGGATTTTTCTCTTTTTTTCTGATTTTTTTTTTTTTTTTTTTTTTGATTTTTCAGGGATTTTTTTTTTCTTTTTTTTTTCTTTTCATTTTTCCTAATTTTTTTTTTTTCAAATTTTTTTTTCGTTTTTCAGGGAAAATTTTTTCTGATTTTCTTTAAATTTTGGGGGAATTTTTCTGATTTTCTTTTAATTTTCAGGGAATTTTATTCTAATTTTATTTTAATTTTCAGGGAAATTTCGGGGAAATTTGGGGAATTTTGGGAATTTTTTGGGAATTATTTTTTTGGGGGGAAATTTCGCGATTTTTTTTCCTTTTATTCCACAAAAAAAAAAAAACAACCCATAAAAATATAAATTTAAATTCAATTTTTTCAGAATTTTTTCGGTTTTTTTCAGGGGAATTTTGGGTGGAATTTTTTTCCCCTATTTTCCCACCAATAAAACCCATAAAAATTTAAATTTTAATTCGATTTTTGGGGAATTTTTTGGGGTTTTTCGGGGAATTTTCAGGGAATTTTTTCAGAATTTTTTCGGATTTTTTTTTTTCCTTTTATCCCCACCAATAAAACCCATAAAAATTTAATTTTATTTTGATTTTTGGGGAGTTTTTTGGGGTTTTTTCAGGGAATTTTTTTGGAATTTTTTCCAGATTTTTTCCCCTATTTTTCCCACCATAAAAACCCCATAAAAATTTAATTTTATTTTGATTTTTGGGGAGTTTTTTGGGGTTTTTTGACCATGGAAAACGCTCACGCCAAAACGGCCGAGGAATGTTTGGCCTTTTTCGGGGTCACCGAGAGCGTCGGGCTCAGCCCCGAGCAGGTCAAGAGGAGCCTCGAGAAATACGGACCCAACGGTCAGAAAATTAAAGTTTTTTTGGGGGAAAATGGGAATTTTGGGGGTTTGGGGGGTTTGGGGGAAATTTGGGATTTTTTGGGGATTTTTGGGGGTTTTTTGGAGGGAAAAAATGGGATTTTTTGGGAGTAAAAGGGATTTTGGGGGGATTTTTTGGGGAAAAAAATTTGGATTTTTTAGGGGGAATTTTAGGGGATTTTTGGGAGAAAAAAGGGATTTTTGGGAATTTTTTTTATTTTTTGGAGGATTTTTGGAGGGAAAAAATGGGATTTCAGGGGGAAAATTGGGAATTTTTTTTCGGGGGAAATTTGGGGGAAAATGGGGAAATTTTTTTTGGGAGGGAAATGGGAGAAAATTTGGAGAAAATTGGGAGAGAAAATTGGGATTTTTTTGGGATTTTTGGGGGCAAAAATGGGATTTTTGGGGATTTTTTGGGCTTTAAGGAGGTTTGGGGGGAAATTTGGAGGAAATTTGGGATTCTTGGGGGGAAAACTGGGATTTTGGGGGAAATTTGGGATTTTTAGGAGGGAAAATTGGGATTTTTGGGGATTTTGGGGGGAAAATTGGGATTTTTTGGGTTTTTGAGGGTTTTTTGGGGGGAAAATTTGGGACTTTCTGGGGAAAATTGGGAGATTTTTTGGGGAAATTAGGGAATTTGGGGAAAATTTGGGATTTTCGGGGGAAAATTTGGGACTTTTGGGGGATTTTGGGGGATTTTTGGGGAATTTTGGGGGGAATTTTGGGGCGAATTTGGGGGAAATTTTGGGGAATTTTGGGAGAATTTTGGGGGGAATTTTTGGGGATTTTGGGGGATTTTTTGGGGAAATTTTGGGGTAATTTGGGGGGAATTTGGGGGGATTTTGGGGGAAATTTTGGGGATTTTTTGGGGGAATTTTGGGGAGATTTTTGGGATATTTTGGGTGAATTTTGGGTGAATTTTGGGGTATTTTTTGGGGAAATTTTTGGGGATTTTTTGGGTGAATTTTGGGGTAATTTTGGGTGAATTTTTGGGGTAATTTTGGGGGATTTTTGGGGGGAATTTTGGGGAAATTTTGAGGAGAATTTGGGGGAAAATTTGGGGGATTTGGGGGGAAATTTGGGGAAAAAAAATGGGGAAATTTTGGGGGGAAAATTTGGGGAAATTTTGGGTGAGTTTTGGGTGAATTTTGGGGGATTTTGTCTCTTTTCTAACGTGTCCCTTTTCCTCCCCCGCCCAGAGCTCCCGGCTGAGGAAGGTGAGTCACAAATGTCCCCAAATGTCCCAAAAATGTCCCAAAAATGACCCAAAAATGTCCCAAAAATGCCCAAAATTCCCCAAAAAAATCCCCCAAAAAATCCCAAAAAATCCCCCAAATTGTCCCAAAATGTCCCAAAAAAAATCCCCAAAAAAATCCCCAAAAATCCCCAAAATTCCCCAAAAAATCTCCAAAATTCAAAAAAAATCCCCAAAAATCCCCAAAATTGTCCCAAAATTCCCCCCAAAAAATCCCAAAACTCCCCAAAATTCCCCAAAAAATCTCCAAAATTCCCAAAAAATCCCCAAAAATCCCCCAAATTGTCCCAAAATGTCCAAAAAAATTCCTAAAATTCTCTAAAAAGCCCCAAAAATCCCCAAAATTCCCCCAAAATCTCCAAAATGTCCCAAAAAAATCCCCAAAAATCCCCCAAATTGCCCCAAAAAATCCCCAAAATTCCCCAAAAATCTCCAAAAATTCAAAAAAATCCCCAAAATTGTCCCAAAATGTCCCAAAAAGATCCTAAAATTCCCTTAAAAGCCCCAAAAATGCCCAAAATGCCCCAAAAATCCCCAAAAAATCCCCAAAAATCCCTAAAATTGACCCAAAAATCCCAAAAAAATCCCCAAAAAATCCCCAAAATGTCCCCAAAAATCCCCAAAATTCCTCAAAAATCCCCAAAATGCCCCAAAATTCTCCAATTTTTTCCCCATTGCAGGGAAGTCGATCTGGGAGTTGGTGGTGGAGCAGTTTGAGGATCTCCTGGTGCGGATCCTGCTCCTGGCAGCCTGCATCTCCTTCGTGAGTGTCCCCAAAAATGGCCAAAAATGGCAAAAAAATGGCACAAAAATGGGGAAAAAATGGCCCAAAAATGGCCAAAAAATTGTCAAAAAAATGGCCCAAAAATGGTCCAAAAATGGTCCAAAATTTGTCCCAAAGTTGTGAAAAATTTGGTCAAAAAGTGGCCCAAAAATGAAAAAAAAAATTGTCCAAAAATGGCTCAAAAATGGCAAAAAAATGGTCCAAAAATTGTCCCAAAATTGTGGAAAAAATGGGCCAAAAATGGGCCAAAAATGTAAAAAAATGGTCCAAAAATGGCACAAAAAATGGCACAAAAATGGATCCAAAAATGGATCCAAAATTGGTCCAAAAAAGGGTCCAAAAATTGGCCAAAAAGGAATCCAAAATGGCACAAAAATGGTCCAAAAATGGTCCAAAAATGGTCTAAAAATGGCTCAAAAATGGCACAAAAATGGCCCAAAAAAAGGGTCCAAAAATGGCCCCAAAGTGTCACCAAAATTGGCCCAAAGTTGTAAAAAAAAAGGTCCAAAAATGGCCCAAAATCCCCCCAAAATGTCCCAAAAATTGTCCCCAAAATTGTCAAAAAAAGGGTCCAAAAATGGTCCAAAAATTGGCCCAAAAATGACACAAAATTGGCACAAAAATGGCTCAAAAAATGGTCCAAAAATGGCCCAAAAATGGCCCCAAATTTGTCAAAAAAAGGTCCAAAATTTGGCCAAAAAGGAGTCCAAAAATGATCTAAAAATGGTCCAAAAAAGGGTCCAAAATGTCACCAAAAATGGTCACAAAATTGTGCCAAAATTATCCCAAAATTTTAAAATAAATGGGCCAAAAAATGTCCAAAAAAGGGTCCAAAAATGGTCCAAAATTGTCCTAAAAATGTCCCCAAATGTGGCCCAAAAATTGGCCAAAAAATGGTCCCAAAATTGTAAAAAAAATGGCCCAAAAATGGCACAAAAATGGCACAAAAATTGTCAAAAATTTGATCCAAAATGGTGTTAAATTTTGAGGGGAAATTTTGGGATTTGGGGGAATTTTGGGGGGAATTTGGGGAAAATTTTGGGGAAAATTTGGGGGAATTTTGGGGAAAAATTTGGGGATTTTTGGGGAGAATTTTGGGGAAATTTTGAGGAAATTTCGAGGGGAAATTTTGCAAATTTTGGGGGAAATTTCGGATAATTTTGTGTAATTTTGGGGGGAATTTTGGGGCGAATTTTTTGGGTCAATTTTTATGAATTTTGACGAATTTTGCCCAAATTTCGCCCAATTTCAACCGGATTTTTTTTGGGATTTTTGTGTGAATTTTGTGAATTTGGGGTTTTCGGTGACACAGGTGTCACCAGTGTCACCTGTCCCCTGTCCCAGGTGCTGGCCTGGTTCGAGGAGGGCGAGGAAACCATCACGGCCTTCGTGGAGCCCTTTGTGATCCTCCTGATCCTCATCGCCAACGCCGTGGTCGGGGTGTGGCAGGTGGGGACACCTGGGGACACCTGGACACACCTGGGACACACCTGGGGACACCTGGGGACACCTGGGACACACCTGGGACACACCTGGGGACACACCTGGGACACACCTGGGGACACCTGGACACACCTGGGACACCCAAAACACACCTGGGGACACCTGAGACACCTGGGGACACCTGGGACACCTGGGGACACACCTGAGACACCCAAAACACACCTGGGGCCACACCTGGGACACCTGGGACACCTGGGGACACCCAAAACACACCTGGGGACACACCTGGGGACACCTGGGGACACCTGGGGACACACCTGGGGACACCTGGGACACACCTGGGACACACCTGGGACACACCTGGGACACACCTGGGGGCACCTGGGGACACACCTGGGGACACACCTGGGGACACCTGGGACACACCTGGGGACACACCTGGGGACACCTGGGGACACACCTGGGGACACCTGGGACACACCTGGGGACACCTGGGGACACCTGGGGACACACCTGGGACACACCTGGGACACACCTGGGACACACCTGGGGACACACCTGGGACACACCTGGGGACACCTGGGGACACCTGGGGACACACCTGGGGACACCTGGGACACACCTGGGGACACACCTGGGACACACCTGGGGACACCTGGGGACACCTGGGGACACACCTGGGACACACCTGGGGACACACCTGGGACACACCTGGGGACACCTGGGACACACCTGGGGACACACCTGGGACACACCTGGGGACACACCTGGGACACACCTGGGACACACCTGGGGGGGTTTGGGGACATTGAGGGACATTTTTCATCCCCATTCATTGTCCCCAGTGTCCCCACCATGTCCCCAGGTGTGTCCTCAATGTCCCCAACATGTCCCTGTGGTGTCCCCAATGTCCCTCCTGCTGTCCCCAACGTCCCCAAACGTGTCTCCAATGTCCCCAATGTGTCCCTGTGGTGTCCCCAATGTCCCCTGCACTGTCCCCAACATGTCCCTCAATGTCCCCAACATACCCCCAATGTCCCCAAACGTGTCCCCAATGACCCCAATGTCCCCAAACGTGTCCCCGACATCCCTTTGATGTCCCCAACGTCCCCAAACCTGTCCCCAATGACCCCAAACATGTCCCCAATGTCCCCAATGTGTCCCTGTGGTGTCCCCTAATGTCCCCACATTGTCCCCAATGTCCCCAAACATGTCCCCGACATCCCTTTGATGTCCCCAACGTCCCCAAACCTGTCCCCAATGACCCCAAACATGTCCCCAACATCCCCTTGGTGTCCCCAATGTCCCCCAACGTGTCCACAATGTCCCCAAACGTGTCCCCCAATGTCCCCAATGTCCCCAATGTCCCCACGTTATCCCTGATGTCCTCAGTGTCCCCAAACATGTCCCTGTGGTGTCCCCAATGTCCCCTATGTGTCCCCAATGTCCCTGCATTGTCTCCAATGTGTCCCCAATGTCCCCACCATGTCCCCGATGTCCCCAAACGTGTCCCTGGTGTCCCAAATGTCCCCATACTGTCCCTTGATGTCCCCAAATGTGTCCCCAATGTCCCCAAACGCGTCCCCAACATCTCCTTGGTGTTCCCAATGCTCCTCGTGCTGTCCCCTCAATGTCCCCAAACATGTCCCCACCATGTCCCCAATGTCCCCAAACGTGTCCCCAACGTGTCCCCAACGTGTCCCCGGTGTCCCCAGGAGCGGAACGCAGAAAACGCCATCGAGGCCCTCAAGGAATACGAGCCCGAGATGGGGAAAGTTTATCGCAGCGACAGAAAGGCCGTGCAGAGGATCAAGGCCAGAGACCTGGTGCCCGGGGACATCGCCGAGGTGGCAGGTGGGGACATCGGGGACATCGGGGACACTGGGGACATTGGGGACATTGGGGACATTGGGGTCAATGGGGACATCGGGGACATCGGGGACATTGGGGTCAATGGGGACATTGGGGTCAATGGGGTCATTGGGGTCAATGGGGTCATTGGGGACATCGGGGACATTGGGGACATTGGGGTCAATGGGGACATTGGGGACATTGGGGACATTGGGGTCAATGGGGACATCGGGGACATTGGGGTCAATGGGGACATTGGGGACATTGGGGACATTGGGGACATTGGGGTGACAATGGGCCGTGCAGAGGATCAAGGCCAGGGACCTGGTGCCCGGGGACATCGCCGAGGTGGCAGGTGGGGACACTGGGGACACCGGGGACATCGGGGACATTGGGGTCATCAGGGTGATGGACACACCCAGGGTCATCCAGGGGTCATGGAGTCATTGAGGACATTGGGGACATTGGGGACAATGGGGTCAATGGGGACAGTGGGGACAACAGGGTCACCCAGGGGTCATGGAGATATTGGGGACATTGGGGACACTGGGGACATCGGGGACATTGGGGACATCAAGGACAACAGGGTCACCCAGGGGTCACAGGGTCACAGGGACATTGGGGACATTGGGGACATTGGGGTCAATGGGGTCATTGGGGTCACCCAGGGGTCAAAGGGTCATGGGGACATTGGGGACATTGGGGACATTGGGGTCAATGGGGTCACCCAGGGGTCATGGGGACATTGGGGTCAATGGGGACAGTGGGGTCACCCAGGGGTCACTCTGGGGTCACCCAGGGGTCACTCTGGGGTCACAGGGACATTGGGGACATTGTCCCCAGTCCCTCCCAGTCCATCCCAGTCCCACTTTCGCTCCCAAAATCTCCATTTTCCACCCCAAAACCACCAAGTTTTTTCCTCCCAGTCCCTCCCAGTCCCTCCCAGTTTGTCCCAGTTTGTCCCAGTTCATCCCAGTTTGTCCCAGTTTGTCCCAGTTTGTCCCAGTTTGTCCCAGTTTGTCCCAGTCCCCCCCAGTCCGTCCCAGTCCGTCCCAGTAACGCTCTGTGTGTCCCCAGTTGGGGACAAGGTCCCGGCCGACATCCGCATCATCTCCATCAAATCCACCACGCTGAGAGTGGACCAGTCCATCCTTACTGGTTTGTACTGGGAGGGACTGGGAGGGACTGGGAGGGGACTGGGAGGGACTGGGAGGGGGTTAAAGGGTTAAAAGTGGGAAAAAAAATTGGATTAAAGGGGATTTTTTTATACTGGTTTGTACTGGTTAAACTGGTTTATATCGGTTTGTACTGGTTTGTACTGGTTTGAACTAGTTTAAACTGGTTTATACTGGTTTATATTGATTTATATTGGTTTATACTGGTTTATATTGGTTTATACTGGTCCATACTGGTCTATACTGGTCCATACTGGTTTATACTGGCCCATACTGGTCCACACTGGTTTATATTGGTCTATACTGGTCCATACTGGTCCATACTGGTCCTGACCGTCCCTCCCCGGCGCAGGGGAGTCGGTGTCGGTGATCAAACACACGGACCCGGTGCCCGACCCCCGCGCCGTCAACCAGGACAAGAAGAACATGCTCTTCTCGGTGAGTGACGTCATCGGTGTGCGTCACCTGTGTCACCTGTGTCACCTGTGTGACGTCATCAGTGTCACCTGTGTGTTACCTGTGTCACCTGTGTGTGTCAGTGTCACATGCTCTTCTCGGTGAGTGACGTCATCGGTGTGCGCCACCTGGGTGACATCATCGGTGTGCGCGTCACCTGTGTGTGTTACCTGTGCGACATCATCAGTGTGTGTCACCTGTGTGTGTTACCTGTGTGCGCCACCTGGGTGACGTCATCGGTGTGCGCGTCACCTGTGTGTGTTACCTGTGCGACATCATCAGTGTGTGTCACCTGTGTGTGTTACCTGTGTGCGCCACCTGGGTGACGTCATCGGTGTGCGCGTCACCTGTGTGTGTTACCTGTGCGACATCATCAGTGTCACCTGTGTGTGTCACCTGTGTCACACCTGTGCGACGTCATCAGTGTCACCTGTGTGACGCCGTCTGTGACATTTTTGGGATGAAACAGCCAAATTTGGGTCTAAAAACCCTCAAATTATTGGAGTCAAACCACCCAAATTTGGGGTCTAAAACCCCTCAAATTTTGGGGTCAAACTTCCCATTTTTGGCTCTAAAGAACCTCAAATTTTGGGGCGAAACAGCTGAAATTGGGTATAAAAACCTCAAATTCTGGGTCAAATCCCTCAAATTTTGGGGCAAAACAGCCAAATTTCGACCTTTAAAAACCTCAAATTTTAAGGTCAAACTCCTCATTTTTGGGTCTAAACCCCTCAAATTTTGGGTTCAATTTACTCAGTTTCAGCTCCAAAAACACTCAAATTTTGGGATGAATTTGGATCTAAAAAACCTCAAATTTGAGGATCAAACCTCTCATTTTTCGCTCAAAAAATTTCAAATTTTGCTGTCGATTTCCTCATTTTTTGGCTCCAATAAAACTCCAATCTTTGGGTTCATTTCTGGATTAAAAACCCCCCCAATTTTCACCTTAAAAAACCCTGAAATTTTCACTCTCAAACCCCCAAAATTTCATTTTTTTCCCCCCAAAACCAGGGCACGAACATCGGGGCCGGCAAAGCCGTGGGCATCGTGGTGGCCACGGGCGTCAACACGGAGATCGGGACGAGCTGGGCCCCAAAGAACCCAAATTTTAGGGTTTATTTTTTGGAGCTAAACAGCCAAATTTGGGTCTTAAAAAACCTCGAATTTTTGGGGGTGCAGCCACTCAAATTTTGGGGCAAAACAGCCGAATTTGGGTCTAAAAGCCTCTAATTTTTGGGTTAATTTTTGGGGCAAAACGGCCAAATTTGTGTTTAAAACCCTCAAATTTTGGTGTCAAACCTCCCATTTTTTGGCTGAAAAAAAAAAAATCAGATTCGGGTGTCGATTCCCTCATTTTGGGGTCTAAAAAACTTCAACTTTCAGGTCTAAAACCCTCAAATTTGGTGTCAATTTACTCATTTTTGGCTCCAAAAAAAAAAATTCAAATTTTTGGGGGGGTCAAATGTCCCATATTTAGTTCTAAAAAACCCTTAAATTTTAGGGTCTAAACCACCAAATTTTCGTGTTTTTTTCCCCCAAAAAGGGCACGAACATCGGGGCCGGCAAAGCCGTGGGCATCGTGGTGGCCACGGGCGTCAACACGGAGATCGGGAAGATCCGCGACGAGATGGCGGCCACGGAGCAGGACAAGACGCCGCTGCAGCAGAAACTGGACGAGTTCGGGGAGCAGCTCTCCAAGGTCATTTCCCTCATCTGCGTCGCCGTCTGGGCCATCAACATCGGCCACTTCAACGACCCCGTCCACGGCGGCTCCTGGATCCGCGGCGCCATCTACTACTTCAAGATCGCCGTCGCCCTGGCCGTGGCCGCCATCCCCGAAGGTTTGGGAAGGGGGTTTTGGGGGGTCTTGGAGGAGGTTTGGGGTCGGTTTTGGGTTCTTGGAGGAGGTTTGGGGTGGGTTTTGGGGTCTTGGAGGAGGTTTGGGGTCGGTTTTGGGGTCTTGGAGGAGGTTTGGGGTGGGTTTTGGGGTCTTGGAGGAGGTTTGGGGTCGGTTTGGGGGTCTTGGAGAAGGTTCGTGGTCAGTTTTGGGGGTCTTGGAGAAGGTTCATGGTCATTTATGGATCGTTCGTGGTCAGTTATGGACCATTCGTGGTCAGTTTTGGGGTCCTGGAGAAGGTTTGGGGTCAGTTTTGGGGTCTTGGAGAAGGTTTGGGGTCGGTTTTGGGGTCTTGGGGGAGGTTTGGGGTGGGTTTGGGGGTTTTGGAGGAGGTTTGGGGTGGGTTTTGGGGGTCTTGGAGGAGGTTTGGGGTCAGTTTTGGGGTCTTGGAGGAGGTTTGGGGTCATTTATGGGGTCTGGGAGGTCATTCATGGTCAGTTATGGACCGTTAATGGTCCACCCCACTGACCCCACTGCCCACCCCACTGACTACTGCCCACCCCAATGGTCCTCAAGGACCTCAAGGTCATTAAATGACCACCCCAATGACCAATGAAGGTCATCCATGAAATGACCACTGTGATGACCAGTCATTAAACTCATTAAATGACCACCACGATGACCAATCCCAATGGTCATTGAATGACCACCACTCTAACCGGTCCTAATGGCCACTCAATGACCACCCCACTGACCACTGACCCCTGTGGTGACCCCACTGCCCACCCCACTGACCACTGACCACGCCACTGACCACTGACCACCCCACTGACCACTGACCCCTGTGGTGACCCCACTGCCCACCCCACTGACCACTGACCACGCCACTGACCACTGACCACCCCACTGACCACTGACCCCTGTGGTGACCCCACTGCCCACCCCACTGACCACTGACCACGCCACTGACCACTGACCCCTGTGGTGACCCCACTGCCCACCCCACTGACCACTGACCACCCCACTGACCACTGAC
This sequence comes from Zosterops lateralis, assembly GCF_965231275.1. NCBI lineage: Eukaryota > Metazoa > Chordata > Aves > Passeriformes > Zosteropidae > Zosterops > Zosterops lateralis. The sequence goes on from NC_139799.1 coordinate 674,824, forward strand.
CCCTGTGGTGACCCCACTGACCCCACTGCCCACCCCACTGACCCCACTGACCCCTGTGGTGACCCCACTGACCCCTCCCTTGACCCCCAGGTCTGCCGGCGGTGATCACGACGTGCCTGGCGCTGGGCACTGCCCACCCCACTGCCCACCCCACTGACCCCACTGACCACTGCCCACCCCACTGACCCCTGTGGTGACCCCACTGACCCCACTGCCCACCCCACTGACCCCACTGACCCCTGGGTGACCCCTGGGTGACCCCACTGACCCCACTGACCCCTGGGTGACCCCCCAGGTCTGCCGGCGGTGATCACCACGTGCCTGGCGCTGGGCACTGCCCACCCCACTGCCCACCCCACTGACCACTGCCCACCCCACTGACCCCTGGGTGACCCCCCAGGTCTGCCGGCGGTGATCACCACGTGCCTGGCGCTGGGCACTCGCCGCATGGCCAAGAAGAACGCCATTGTCCGGAGCCTCCCCTCGGTGGAGACGCTGGGCTGCACCTCCGTCATCTGCTCCGACAAGACCGGCACCCTCACCACCAACCAGATGTCCGTCTGCAAGGTGGGACCTCAAAAAAAAAAAAAAAATTCCGAAAAATTCCTGAAATTTTTATGAGAAAGTTGGAATTTTCCGTGAGAAATTTGAAAATTTTTGTGAGAAACGCGGAATTTTCCGTGGAAAACTCAGAATTTTAATGAGAAAGTCGAAATTTCAATGGAGAACCCAAAATTTCCATGAGAAACTCGAATTTTCCGTGGAAAACTCAGAATTTTAATGAGAAATTCGAAATTTTCATGAGAAACTCAAAATTTCCATTGGGAATTGAAAAATTTTTCCAGGAAACTCAAAATTTCTATCGGGAACTGAAAAATTTTCATGAGAAACTCAAAATTTCCATGAGACAACTTGAATTTTCCTTGGAAAACTCAAAATTTTCATGAGAAACTCGGAATTTTCATTTCGGGACTGACCACTGGGAAAAAAATCCTGAAATTCCAGGGGAAATTCCCAGAATTTTTGTGAGAAAGTCGGAATTTTTCGTGGAAAAATTGGAATTTTAGTGAGAAAGTCGAAATTTCAATGGAGAACCCAAAATTTCCATGAGAAACTCGAATTTTCTGTGGAAACCCCAAAATTTTCATGAGAAAGTTGAAATTTTCATGGTGAAGTTGAAATTTCTATGGAGAACCCAAAATTTCCATGAGAAACTCGAAATTTTCATGAGAAAATAAAAATTTCTATGGAAACCTCAAATTTTTTTATGAAAATCCGGAAAATTTCCATGAAAATCTCAAAATTTCCTCCACAAAACCCCCAAAATTCCTCCTGAGGAACCTCAAAAGTCCCCAAAATTGTCCCAAAATGTCCCCAAATGTCCCCAATGTCCCCAAACGTCCCAAAATTTTCCCAAAATTGTCCCCAATGTCCCAAAAGTCCCAAAATTGTCCCCAAATGTCCCCAAATGTCCCCGAAACGTCCCAAAGTTTTCCCAAATTTTCCCAAACGTCCCCAAATGTCCCCAAATGTCCCCGAATGTCCCAAAATTGCCCCAAAATTGTCTCCAAATGTCCTAAAATGTCCTAAAATTGTCCCCAAACCTCCCCAAATGTCCCAAATTGTCCCAAATGTCCCCAAAAGTCCCCAATGTCCCAAAATTGTCCCCAAATGTCCCAAAATTGTCCCCGTCTGTCCCCAGATGTTCATCATGGACAAGGTCGAGGGCGACGTTTGTTCCCTCAACGAGTTTTCCATCACCGGCTCCACCTACGCGCCCGAGGGCGAAGTGTGAGTGTCCCCAATGTCACCTGAGTGTCACCTGGGGGTCACCAGGGTCACCTGAGTGTCCCCAAGTGTCCCCAATGTCACCTGAGGTCACCTGAGTGTCCCCAAATGTCCCAAAACGTCACCTGAGTGTCCCCAAGTGTCCCCAATGTCACCTGGGGGTCACCAAATGTCACCTGAGGTCACCAAGGGTCACCTGAGTGTCCCCAAATGTCACCTGAGTGTCCCCAAGGTCACCTGAGTGTCCCCAATGTCGCCTGGGGGTCACCAAGGGTCACCTGAGTGTCCCCAAATGTCACCCGAGGTCCTCCTTGACCTCAATGTCCACCCTGATGTCCCCATGTCCCCAGTGTCCCCAATGTCCCCATGACCCTGATGACCACCCTGATGACCACCCTGACCCCAATGTCCATCCTGGTGTCCCCATGACCCTGGTGACCTCAATGACCACCCTGTCCCCCTGACCCCAATGTCCATCCTGATGTCCCCATGACTGTGATGGCCACCCTGACCCTGATGACCACCCTGATGACCAATGACCCAATGTCCACCTTGACAGCCCCTGATGTCCTCCTGATGTCCCCATGACCCTGATGACCCCAATGTCACCATGACCCTGATGACCACAATGACCACCTCAATGTCCCCAATGTCCTCCTGACCACGATGTCCGTCCTGATGTCCCCATGACCCCAATGTCCACCTCAATGACCCCTGATGTCCCCATGACCCCAATGACCACCCTGACCCTGATGACCACCATGTCCACCTCAATGTCCCCATGACCCCACTGTCCACAATGTCCCCAATGTCCCCATGACCCTGATGACCCCATGACCCTGATGACCACCCCGATGACCACCCTGACCCCAATGTCCACCCTGGTGTCCCCAGGCTGAAGCAGGACCGTCCGGTCAAGGCCGGCCAGTACGACGGCCTGGTGGAACTGGCCACAATCTGCGCCCTCTGCAACGACTCCTCGCTGGACTACAACGAGGTGACCACCCCCTCCCTCCCTCCCTCCCCTGTCCACCCCCCTGCGGCCACTGCGGCCACCTGCGGCCATCTGCGGTCACTGTGGCCACTGCGGCCACCTGTGATCACTGTGGTCACTCTGGTCACTGTGGTCACTGTGGTCACCTGCGGCCACCTGTGGTCACTCTGGTCACTGTGCTCACTGTGGTCACTCTGGTCACTCTGGTCACTGTGGTCACTGTGGTCACTCTGGTCACTCGGTGTCCCCCCAGGCCAAGGGGGTCTACGAGAAGGTGGGCGAGGCCACGGAGACGGCGCTGACGTGTTTGGTGGAGAAAATGAACGTCTTCAACACCGACGTCCGGAGCCTGAGCAAAGTGGAGAGGGCCAACGCCTGCAACGCCGTGAGTGTCACCTGGGGGTCACCTGGGGCACCTGGGGTCACCTGGGGGGTCACCTGAGGGGTCACCTGTGTCACCTTCTGGGTCACCTGTGTGATGTCCTGGGTCACCTGGGTCACCTGTGTCACCTGGGGGTCACCTGGGGGGCACCTGGGGTCACCTGGGGGGTCACCTGGGGCACCTGGGGGGTCACCTGGGGTCACCTGGGGGTCACCTGGGGGTCACCTGGGGGGTCACCTGTGTCACCTGTGTCACCTGTGGGTCACCTGAGGGGTCACCTGTGTCACCTTCTGGGTCACCTGTGTGATGTCCTGGGTCACCTGTGTCACCTGGGGGTCACCTGAGGGGTCACCTGGGTCACCTGTGTCACCTCCTGGGTCACCTGTCACCTCCCATTGTCACCCTGTCCTTGGTTGTCCCCGTTGTCCCCATGTCCTGGTGACCTCTGACCTGTCCATGAGTGTCACCTGTGTCACCTGTGTCACCTGTGGGTCACCTGAGGGGTCACCTGTGTCACCTTCTGGGTCACCTGTGTGATGTCCTGGGTCACCTGTGTCACCTGGGGTCACCTGAGGGGTCACCTGGGGTCACCTGAGGGGTCACCTGGGGCACCTGAGGGGTCACCTGTGTCACCACCTGTCCCACCTGTCCCCACCTGTCCCACCTGTCCCACCTCTCCCACCTGTCCCCACCTGCCCCACCTGTCCCACCTGTCCCTCACCTGTCCCTCACCTGTCCCTCACCTGTCCCCTCACCTGTCCCAGGTGTCACCTGTCCCTCACCTGTCCCTCACCTGCCCCACCTGTCCCACCTGTCCCTCACCTGTCCCTCACCTGTCCCTCACCTGTCCCACCTGTCCCCACCTGTCCCACCTGTCCCTCACCTGTCCCTCACCTGTCCCTCACCTGTCCCAGGTGTCACCTGTCCCTCACCTGTCCCACCTGTCCCCTCACCTGTCCCACCTGTCCCACCTGTCCCCTCACCTGTCCCACCTGTCCCCACCTGTCCCCTCACCTGTCCCACCTGTCCTCACCTGTCTCACCTGTCCCACCTGTCCGCAGGTGATCAAGCAGCTGATGAAGAAGGAGTTCACGCTGGAGTTTTCCCGGGACCGGAAGTCGATGTCGGTTTTCTGTTCCCCGGCCAAGGCCTCGCGCGCCGCCGTTGGAAACAAGATGTTCGTCAAGGTGGGGACACCTGGGGACACCTGGGGACACCTGGGGACACCTGGGGGACACCTGGGGTCATCTGGGGGCACCTGGGGACACCTGGGGGACACCTGGGGGACACCTGGGGTCATCTGGGGGCACCTGGGGACACCTGGGGAGACCTGGGGGTCACCTGGGGGTCACCTGTGGGACCTGGGGTTATCTGGGGTCACCTGGAGTCACCTGTATGACCTGTGTCACCTGGGGGTCATCTGGGGTCGCCTGAGGGTCACCTGGGGTCACCTGGAGGTCACCTGTGTCATCTGAGGGTCACCTGTGTGACCTGGGGTCATCTGAGGTCATCTGGGAGTCATCTGGGGTCACCTGGGGGACTGGGGTCATCTGGGGTCATCTGGGGTCACCTGTGTGACCTGTGTCACCTCCTGGGTCACCTGGGTCACCTCTGTTATCTGGGGTCACCTGGGTCACCTGGGGGTCACCTGGGGGATGTCACCTGTGTCCCACCACTCCAAACCTTCATCCCACCACCCCAAACTTTTGTCCCACCACCCCAAACCTTCTCAAACTCATGTCCCACCACCCCAAACCTTCATCCCACCACCCCATGACCACGTCCCACCACCCCATGATGATGTCCCATGATGTCCCCAAGTGCCACCACCCCCTGTCACCCCCCTGTCCCCCCCGCCAGGGCGCCCCCGAGGGCGTCATCGACCGCTGCAGCTCCGTCCCACCACCCCAAACCTTCTCAAACCTGGATCCCATCACCCCAAACCTTCTCAAACCCTGGTCCCGTGATGTCCCCAAGTGCCACCACCCCCTGGTGACCCCAATGTCCCCCCCAGGGCGCCCCCGAGGGCGTGATCGACCGCTGCAGCTCCGTCCCACCACCCCAAACCTTCATCCCACCACCCCAAACCTTCTCAAATTCATGTCCCACTGTGTCCCCAAGTGTCTCCAACACTGTCCCACCACCCCAAACCTTCTCAAAGCTCCTCAAACCTGGATCCCATCACCCCAAACCTTCATCTCACCACCCCATGATGATGTCCCCAAGTGTCCCCAAGTGCCACCACCCCCCGGTGACCCCCCTGTCCCCTCCCCAGGGCGCCCCCGAGGGCGTCATCGACCGCTGCAGCCACATCCCACCACCCCAAACCTTCTCAGACTCAGGTCCCACCATGTCCCTGAGTGCCACCACTGTGTCCCCAAGTGTCCCCAAGTGCCACCACCCCCCGGTGACCCCCCTGTCCCCTCCCCAGGGCGCCCCCGAGGGCGTCATCGACCGCTGCAGCTACGTGCGCGTGGGGACGGCGCGGGTGCCGCTGACGCCGGCGGTGAAGGAGAAGATCCAGAGCGTCATCAAGGAGTGGGGGACGGGCAGGGACACCCTGAGGTGCCTGGCCCTGGCCACCCGCGACACGCCCCCCAAGAAGGAGGAGATGGCCCTGGAGGACTCGGCAAAGTTCGCCGAGTATGAGGTGGGTGGGGGGTCTTGGGGTGGGGTGGGGGTGGTGGGATCTTGATTTGGGTGGTGGGACCTCAAAATTTGGGTGGTGGGACCTAATTTTGATCAGATTTGGGTGGTGGGAGCTCAGTTTTGGGCGGTGGGACCTCAAATTTGGTAATTTTTGGGTGGTGGGAGATCAGATTTGGTGATTTTTTTGGGTGGTGGGAGCTCAAAATTGGTCATTTTTTAGTGGTAGGACCTTGGATTTGGTGATTTTTGGGTGGTGGGAGCTTGTTTTGGGTGGTGGGAGACCAGGTTTGGTCATTTTTGGGTGGTGGGAGCTCAAAATCAGTCATTTTTTGGGGGTAGAACCTCATTTTTGGTGGTGGGAGCTCAGATTTGGGTGGTGGGACGTTGGTTTGGTCAAGTTTGGGTGGTGGGACCTAATTTTGGGTGGTAGAACCTCATTTTTTGGGTGGCGGGAGATCGGATTTGGCCAGGTTTGGGTGGTGGGACCTTGATTTGGGTGGTGGGACTCCAAAATTAAATTTTTTTGGGTTTTTTCCACCCATCCCAGACCGACCTGACGTTCGTTGGGTGCGTGGGGATGCTGGACCCGCCCCGCAAGGAGGTGATGGGCTCCATCCGGCTGTGCCGCGACGCCGGCACCGCCAAAATCACCATTTTTGGGGCTTCTTCTTCCTCCAAAACCCCACTTTCTTGGGTCTTGGTCTTTCACAACTTCCAAAATCCAATTTTTTGGCTTCCTCTTCCTCCAAAATCCAATTTTTTTTGATTCTTGGTCCTCCATGACATCCAAAATTCAATTTATTTTGGGTTCTTGATCTTCCACGACCTCCAAAATTCAAAATCCGATTTTTTTTGGGTTCCAGCTCCTCCAAAATCCAATTTTTTGAGTTTCTGCTCTTCCAAAACTCCCTTTTTTTTGTTTCCTGGTCCTCCACAACCTCCAAAATCCAATTTTTTGGGTTCCTCCACGACCTCCAAAATCGCAAAATTGAATTTTTTTTTGCGTTTGTCTTCCTCCAAAATTCAATTTTTTGAGTTGTCGCTCCTCCAAAATTCCATTTTTTTTTGGTTTCCATGACCTCCAAAACTCAACTTTTTTTTTCCCTGACCTTCCAAAATTCCTCTCCCAGACCGACCTGACGTTCGTGGGGTGCGTGGGGATGCTGGACCCGCCCCGCAAGGAGGTGATGGGCTCCATCCGGCTGTGCCGCGACGCCGGGATCCGCGTCATCATGATCACGGGCGACAACAAGGGCACGGCCATCGCCATCTGCCGCCGCATCGGCATCTTCGGCGAGGACGAGGAGGTGACGGGCCGCGCCTACACCGGCCGCGAGTTCGACGACCTGCCGCTGTCGGAGCAGCGCGAGGCGTGCCGGCGCGCCTGCTGCTTCGCCCGCGTCGAGCCCACGCACAAGAGCAAGATCGTGGAGTTCCTGCAGTCCTTCGACGAGATCACCGCCATGGTGAGGGGCTGAAGGTGTTGGTTGACGTGGTTTTGGGGGGTCCACCATTGATTTATGGGGGTTTGTGGTTGGAAGATCTTGAATTATGTCATTTTGGATTTATGAGGGTTTGGGGTCAAAAAGATCTTGGTTGACGGCATTTTGGGGGTCCACCATTGATTTATGGGGGGTTTGGGGGTCAACTGTTGTTGGTTGAGGTGGTTTTGGGGGTCCATCGTGGGTTTGGGGGGGGTTTGGGGTCAAAAAGGTCTTGCTTGATGTAATTTTGGGGGTCCACCATTGATTTATGAGGGTTTGAAGTCCTAAAGGCCTTGGTGGACGTGGTTTTGGGGGTCCACCATGGATTCATGAGGGTTGGTGGTCAGTTGTCATTGGTTGAGGTGGTTTTGGGGGTCCATTATCAATTTATGGAGGTTTAAGATCAAAAAGGTCTCGGTGGATGTTGTTTTGGGGGTCCACCATTGATTTATGAGGGGTTGGTGGTCAACTGTTGTTGGTTGAGGTGGTTTTTGGGGTTCACCATGATTCCAACCCCATTTTTGATTTATCTTCATGAACCCAACACGTTTTTTTGGGTTCCATCACCACTTTAATGTGATTTTTGAGGTTCTGTCACCAACCCAACCCCATTTTTGACTTTCTTCATGAACCCAACGTGATTTTTTTTGGGGTTCCACCACCAACCCAACCCCGTTTTCGATGTCCCGATGTGGTTTTGGGGTTCTTTTGATGCTCCTCATGAACCCAACATGTTTTTTTGGGTTCCATCACCACTTTAATGTAATTTTTGGGGTCCCACCGCCAACCCAACCCCATTTCCAATGTCCCAACACGTCTTTTTGAGGTCCCACCACCAACCCAACCCCATTTTCAATATCCCAACACGTCTTTTTGAGGTCCCACCACCAACCCAATGTCGTTTTGGGTTCCCCCACCAACCCAACGTGTTTTTAGGGTTCCACCACCAAAACTCCACACAGTTTTGGGGTCCCACCACCAACCCGACCCCGTTTTCGATATCCCGACGTGGTTTTTGGGTTCCACCACCACTTTAATGTAATTTTTGAGGTCCCACCACCAACCCAACCCCATTTTTGATTTTCTTCACGAACCCAACGTGGTTTTTGAGTTTCATCCATGAGTCAAAGCCCCTTTTTGATGCTCCTCATGAACGTAACGTGATTTTTTTTTGAGATTCCACCACCAATCTCATGTAATTTTTGAGTTCCCCCCACCCACCCAACCCCATTTCCCGCCCTCCCCCAGACGGGCGACGGCGTCAACGACGCGCCGGCGCTGAAGAAAGCCGAGATCGGCATCGCCATGGGCTCGGGCACGGCCGTGGCCAAGACGGCCTCGGAGATGGTCCTGGCCGACGACAACTTCTCCACCATCGTGGCGGCCGTGGAGGAGGGCAGGGCCATCTACAACAACATGAAGCAGTTCATCCGTTACCTCATCTCCTCCAACGTCGGCGAGGTCGTCTGGTGAGGACCGGTTTGGACCAGTTTGGGCCCGGTTTGGGACAGTTTGAGACCAGTTTGGGCCAGTTTGGGACCAGTCTGGAGAGATTGGGGGTCGTCAGCGGAGTTTGGCCCAGTGCTGTTGTGGGTTCAGCCCAGTTTGTCCCAGTTTGTCCCAGTCCACCCCAGTTTGTCCCAGTCCATCCTAATTTGTCCCAGTCCATCCCAGTCCCTCCCAGTTTGTCCCAGTCCCGTCCCAGTTCCATCCCAATCCCCTCCCAGTCCCATCCCAGTTTATCCCAGTCCTGTCCCAGTTTATCCCAGTCCCCCCCAGTCCCTCCCAGCCCCTCCCAGCCCCTCCCAGCCCCTCCCAGTCCCTCCCAGTCCCTCCCAGTCCCTCCCAGTATATCCCAGTCCCATCCCAGTTCCCTCCCAGTCCCTCCCAGTTCCCTCCCAGTTTATCCCAGTCCTGTCCCTGTTCCATCCAAGTCCATCCCAGTCCCATCCCAGTTTGTCCCAGTCTCTCCCAGTCCCTCCCAGTCCCCTCTAATCCCCTCCCAGCCCCTCCCAGCCCCTCCCAGTCCCTCCCAGTCCCTCCCAGTATATCCCAGTTCCATCCCAGTCCCTCCCACTCCATCCCAGTTCATCCCAGTCCCCTCCCAGTCCCTTCCAATCCCCTCCCAGTTTGTCCCAATCCTATCCCAGTTTATCCCAGTCACTCCCAGTATAACTCAATCCTATCCCAGTCACTCCCAGTCCCTCCCAGTCACTTCCAGTCCATCCCAATCCTATCTCAGTTCAACTCAATCCCCTCCCAGTCCCTCCCAGTCTCCCCTAATCCCCTCCCAGTCACTCCCACTCCCTCCCAGTATAACCCAATCCCCTCCCAGTCCCTCCCAGTTCAACCCAGTCCCTCCCAGTCCCTCCCACTCCATCCCAGTTTATCCCAATCTCCCCCAATCCCCTCCCAGTTTATCCCAGTCCCTCCCAGTTTGTTCCAATCCCCTCCCAGTCCCTCTCAGTTTATCCCAGTCCCTCCCAGCCCCTCCCAGTATAACTCAATCCTATCCCAGTCCCTCCCAGTCCCATCCCAGTGGCTCCCAGTCCCTCCCAGTCCCCTCCCAGTCCCTCCAACTCCCCTCTAATCCACTCATAGTCCCATCCCAGTCACTCCCAGTCCATCCCAGTTTATCCCAGTCACTCCCAGTATATCCCAATCCTATCCCAGTCCCTCCCAGTCCCTCCCAGTTTATCCCAGTCCCTCCCAGTCCCCCCCAGCCCCTCACCCGGCTCCCCTGGCCCCCAGCATTTTCCTGACGGCGGCGCTGGGGCTGCCCGAGGCGCTCCCAGTTCAACCCAGTCCCTCCCAATGGCTCCCAGTCCCTCCCAGTCCCACCTAATCCCCTCCCAGTTCATCCCAGTCCATCACAGTGGCTCCCAGTCCCTCACAGTTTATCCCAGTCACTCCCAGTATAACTCAATCCTATCCCAGTCCCTCCCAGTCCCTCCCAGTCCATTCCAGTTTATCCAAATCTTCCCCAGTCCCCTTCTAGTCCCTCCCAGTATAACCCAGTCCCATCCCAGTCCCTCCCAGTCCCTCCCAGTATATCCCAATCCTATCCCAGTATATTCCAATCCCCTTCCACTCCCTCCCAGTCCCTCCCACTCCATCCCAGTCTATCCCAGTCCCTCCCAGTTTGTTCCAATCCCCTCCCAGTCATTCCCAATCCTATCCCAGTCCCTCCCAGTTTATCCCAGTCCACCCAGTCCCATTCCAGTCACTCCCAGTCACTGCCAGTCCATCCCAGCTTATCCCAATCCTATCCCAGTCCCTCCCAGTCTCCTCCCACTACATCCCAGTTTATCCCAGTCACTCCCAGTCCCATCCCAGTCCATCCCAGTCCATCCAACTCCCCTCTAATCCCCTCCCAGTCACTCCCAGTCCCTCCCAGCATATCCAAATCCTATCCCAGTATATCCCAATCCCCTCCCAGTCCCTCCCAGTCCCTGACCCCTGGCTCCCAGTCTCTCCCAGTCACTCCCAGTCCCTCCCACTCCCCCCTAATCCCCTCCCAGTCTCCCCCAGCCCCTCACCCGGCTCCCCTGGCCCCCAGCATTTTCCTGACGGCGGCGCTGGGGCTGCCCGAGGCGCTCCCAGTTCAACCCAGTCCCCTCCCAGTATAACCCAGTCCTTCCCAGTCCCCTCTAATCCCCTCCCAGTTCATCCCAGTCCATCACAGTGGCTCCCAGTCCCTCACAGTTTATCCCAGTCACTCCCAGTATAACTCAATCCTATCCCAGTCCCTCCCAGTCACTTCCAGTCCATCCAACTCCTCTCTAATCCCCTCCCAGTCACTCCCAGTCCCTTCCACTCCATCCCAGTCTTCTCCCAGTCCATCCCAGTTTATCCCAGTCCCATCCCACTCACTCCCAGTCCCTCCCAGTCCCTCCCAGCATATCCAAATCCTATCCCAGTATATCCCAATCCCCTCCCAGTCCCTCCCACTCCCTCCCACTCCCCCCTAATCCCCTCCCAGTCTCCCCCAGCCCCTCACCCGGCTCCCCTGGCCCCCAGCATTTTCCTGACGGCGGCGCTGGGGCTGCCCGAGGCGCTCCCAGTTCAACCCAGTCCCTCCCAATGGCTCCCAGTCCCTCCCAGTCCCCTCTAATCCCCTCCCAGTTCATCCCAGTCCGTCACAGTGGCTCCCAGTCCCTCACAGTTTATCCCAGTCACTCCCAGTATAACTCAATCCTATCCCAGTCCCTCCCAGTCACTTCCAGTCCATCCATCTCCCCTCTAATCCACTTCCAGTTACTCCCAGTCACTCCCAGGTTGTCCCCATCCTATCCCAGCATATCCCAATCCTATCCCAGTCTCTCCCAGTCCATCCTAATCTCCTCCCACTCCATCCCAGGTTATCCCAGTATATCCCAATCCTATCCCAGTCCCTCCCAGTCACTCCCAGTCCCTCCAACTCCCCTCTAGTCCACTCATAGTCCCATCCCACTCACTCCCAGTATATCCCAGTCCCTCCCACTCCCTCCCAGTTTGTTCCAGTCCCCTCCCAGTCCCTCCCAGTCACTCCCAGTGGCTCCTAGTCACATCCCTGTCACTCCCAGTTTATCCCAATCCTATCCCAGTCACTCCCAGTCCCCTCTAATCCACTCCCAGTCACTCCCAGTCCATCCCAGTTTATCCCAGTCCCTCCCAGTTTGTTCCAATCCCCTCCCAGTCCCTCCCAGTCACTCCCAGTCCCCCCTAATCCCCTCCCAGTCCCCCCAGCCCCTCACCCGGCTCCCCTGGCCCCCAGCATTTTCCTGACGGCGGCGCTGGGGCTGCCCGAGGCGCTGATCCCGGTGCAGCTGCTCTGGGTCAACCTGGTGACCGACGGGCTCCCGGCCACGGCGCTGGGCTTCAACCCCCCGGACCTGGACATCATGGACAAGCCCCCCCGCAGCCCCAAGGAGCCGCTCATCTCCGGCTGGCTCTTCTTCAGATACCTGGCCATCGGAGGTGAGCGCACCTGGCACAGGTGGGGCCACCCCCAGGTCGGGTGGGGTCAGTTTGAGGTAAGGTGGGGAGGAGGTTCCTTGAGGAACCTCAAAAAAACCACCCAAAGACACCAAAAAAAACCACCTGGAAAAGTCAAAAAAAAATCACTTGGAGAAGGTTCCTGGAGGAGGTTCCTTGAGGAACCTTCAAAAACCCACCCAGAGATTCCAAAAAACCACCTGGAAAAGCCAAAAAATTCACCTGGAGACCTTCAGGGATCAGGTTCCTTGAGGAACCTCCTGGGGTCACCTGGAGACCCCAAAAAACCACCCAGAGACCCCAAAATACCATCCAGAGGGTCCTAAAAAATCACCTGGAGACGCCCAGGTTGTCCCAGGTGTCCCCAGGTGTGCCCAGGTGTGTCCAGGTGTCCCCAGGTGTGTCCAGGTGTCCCCAGGTGTGTCCCCTGGTGTGTCCAGGTGTGTCCAGGTGTCCCCAGGTCTGTCCAGGTGTCCCCAGGTGTGTCTAACCTCTCCCAGATTATCCCCAAGTGTGTCTCAGGTGTCCCCCAGGTGTCTCCAGATGTCCCCAGGTGTCCCCAGGTGTGTCTCACCTGTCCCAGGTTATCCCCAGTTGTCCCAGGTGTGTCTCCAGGTGTATCTCACCTGTCCCAGGTGTCTCCAGGTCATGTCTAGGTCTGTCCAGGTGTCCCCAAGTGTGTCCAAGGTGTCCCCAGGTGTCTCTCACCTGTCCCAGGCGTGTCCAAGGTGTCCCAGGTGTGTCTCACCTGTCCCCAGGTGTGTCCCCAGGTCTGTCCAGGTTGTCCCCAGGTGTCTCTCACCTGTCCCAGGTGTGTCTCACCTGTCCCCAGGTGTCCCCAACCCCGGTTTCTCCCCCAGGTTACGTCGGGGCCGCCACGGTGGGCGCGGCCGCCTGGTGGTTCCTCTTCGCCGAGGACGGGCCCAACGTCAGCTACCACCAACTGGTGAGTGCAGGTGTCCCCAGGTGTGTCCCCAGGTGTCCCCAAGTGTGTCCCCAGGTGTCCCCAGGTGTGCCCAGGTGTCCCCAGGTGTGTCCCCAGGTGTGCCCAGGTGTGTCCCCAGGTGTCCCCAGGTGTGTCCCCAGGTGTGTCCCAGGTGTGTCCCAGGTGTCCCCAGGTGTCCCCAGGTGTGTCCCCAGGTGTTCCCCAGGTGTCCCCAGGTGTGTCCCCAGGTGTGTCCCAGGTGTGTCCCCAGGTGTCTCAGGTGTCCCCAGGTGTGTCTCCAGGTGTCCCCAGGTGTGTCCCCAGGTGTTCCCCAGGTGTCCCCAGGTGTCCCCAGGTGTGTCCCCAGGTGTGTCCCCAGGTGTGTCCCCAGGTGTCTCAGGTGTCCCCAGGTGTGTCTCCAGGTGTCCCCAGGTGTGTCCCAGGTGTCCCCAGGTGTGTCCCGGGTGTCCCCAGGTGTGTCCCCAGGTGTCTCAGGTGTCCCCAGGTGTGTCTCCAGGTGTCCCCAGGTGTGTCCCAGGTGTCCCCAGGTGTGTCCAGGTGTGTCCAGGTGTGTCCCAGGTGTCCCCAGGTGTGTCCCCAGGTGTGTCCCCAGGTGTGTCCCCAGGTGTCTCCAGGTGTCCCCAAGGTGTCCCTGAGATGTCACCGAGATGTCACCAAAGGTGTCCCCAAGCTGAGGTGACCCCAAGATGTCCCCAAGGTGTCCCCGAGGTGTCCCTGATATCCCTGAGGTGATGTCAGTGTCCCCAATGTCCCCAATGTCCTCGAGGTGTCCCCAAGGTGTCCCAGGTGTCCCCAAGGTGTCCCCGAGCTGAGATGTCCCCAGTGTCCCCAAGGTGTCCCCGAGGTGACGTTGGTGTCCCCAATGTCCCCAATGTCCCCGAGGTGTCCCCAGTGTCCCCAAGGTGTCCCAGGTGTCCCCAAGGTGACTTTGGTGTCCCCAAGCTGAGGTGACCCCAGGGTGTCCCTGGTGTCCCTGAGATGTCTCCAAGATGTCCCTGAGGTGTCCCCAAGCTGAGATGTCCCCAAGGTGTCCCCGATGTCCCCAAGGTGCCCCCGGTGTCCCCAAGGTGTCCCCGAGATGTCCCAGGTGTCCCCGAGGTGACGTGGGTGTCCCGTGTCCCCAAGGTGTCCCCAAGGTGTCCCCAAGGTGTCCCAGGTGTCCCCAGTGTCCCCAAGGTGTCCCCAAGCTGAGATGCCCCCAAGGTGTCCCCGAGGTGTCCCCGAGTTGAGATGTCCCCAAGGTGTCCCCAAGGTGTCCGAGGTGTCCCCGAGGTGACGCAGGTGTCCCCAATGTCCCCCCAGACCCATTTCATGCAGTGCTCGGAGCACAACGTGGACTTTGAGGGGCTGGACTGCGACATCTTCGAGTCGCCGGTGCCCATGACCATGGCCCTGTCCGTGCTGGTCACCATCGAGATGTGCAACGCCCTCAACAGGTGAGGGACAGTGTCACCTTTGTCACCTTTGTCACCTTTGTCACCATCGTCATTGTCACTGTTGTCATTGTCATTGTCACCATTGTCATTGTTATTGTTGTTGTGGTCATCGTGGTCATCGTGGTCATTGTGGTGACCATTGAGATGTGCAACGCCCTCAACAGGTGAGGGACGCCGCCATTGTCACCGTCATTGTCACCTTTGTCATTGTCACCATTGTCATTGTCACCATTGTTATTGTTGTGGTCATGGTCATGGTGGTCATTGTGGTCATTGTGGTCATCGTGGTCATCGTGGTGACCATCGAGATGTGCAACGCCCTCAACAGGTGAGGGGCATCGCCATTGTCACCGTCATTGTCACCTTTGTCACCTTTGTCATTGTCACCATTGTCATCATCACCATCACTGTCCCCCCACCCTGTGGTCACCCCCTGCAATGTCCCCAATGTCCCCCATGTCCCCAATGTCCCCAATGTCCCTGATGTCCCCATGGTGACCCCGATGTCCCCGATGTCCCCATGACCTTGTGGTCAACTCAGTGTCCCTGATGTCTCTGTGACCCCATGGTGACCCCAGTGTCCCCAATGTCCCCAATGTCCCCATGACCCCGTGGTGACCCTAATGTCCCTGAATGTCCCCAATGTCCCCATTGTCCCCGATGTCCCTGATGTCCTCAATGTCCCCATGACCCCAGTGACCCTGTGGTCACTCTGATGTCCCCAATGTCCCCATGACCCTGTGATGACCCCAGTGTCCCCAAAGTCTCCAATGTCCCCAATGTCCCCGATGTCCCTGATGTCCCCAATGTCCCCATGACCCTGTGGTCAACTCAATGTCCCCAATGTCCCTCATGTCCCTGTGACCCCCGGGTGACCCTGTGGTCACTCTGATGTCCCCAATGACCCTGTGGTCACTCTGGTGTCCCCGATGTCCCCAATGTCCCCATGACCCCATGGTGACCCTGTGGTCACTCTGGTGTCCCCGTGACCCCGCGGTGACCCCGTGGTCACTCTGGTGTCCCCAATGTCCCCAGCCTGTCAGAGAACCAGTCCCTGGCCCGGATGCCGCCCTGGGTGAACATTTGGCTGATGGGCTCCATCTGCCTCTCCATGTCCCTGCACTTCGTCATCCTCTACATCGACCCCCTGCCCGTAAGGGACACCCGGGGACACCTGGGGACACCTGGGGACACCTGGGGACACCTGGGGACACACCTGGGGACACCTGGGGACACCTGGGGACACCTGGGGACACCGCGGGGGTGGCCTCAGGGGGGTGGCCTTGGGGACTTTGGGTTGGTGGTCATTGGGGTGTTGGTCATTGGGGTGGTGGTCATCATGTTGGTGGTCATTGGGTTGGTGGCCTTGGGGACGTTGGGGTGATGGTCATTGGGGTGGTGGTCATTGCGTTGGTGGTCATCATGTTGGTGGCCTTGGGGATGTTGGAGTGGTGGCCATCAAGCTGGTGGTCATTGGGGTGGTGGTCACTGGGGTGGTGGTCATTGACATGGTGGTCATTGGGATGGTGGTCATTGAGTTGGTGGTCATTGGGTTGGTGGCCTTGGGGACGTTGGGTTGGTGGTCATCAAGCTGGTGGTCATTGGGTTGGTGGTCATTGAGGTGGCGGTCATTGGTGTGGTGGTCATTGGGGTGGTGGTCATTGAGGTGGTGGTCATTGGTGTGGTGGTCATTGGGGTGGTGGTCATTGGGGTGGTGGTCATTGAGGTGATGGTCATTGGGGTGGTGGTCATCAAGCTGGTGGTCATTGGCTTGGTGGTCACTGGGTTGGTGACCATCAAGTTGGTGGCCTTGGGGACATCACACTGGCCACCCCCAAGATGGCGACCGTGACTCTGTCGACCTTGGCCTGAGTGACCACTGGGTCTGATGACCACAGGGAGGGTTTGGTGACCACGGGTGGACTCTGGTGGCCCTGAGGTCACTCTGGTGGCCCTGAGGTCACTCTGGGGTCACTCTGGTGGCCCGGGGGGAGGTCCCAGCCGTGTCCCCCCGTGTCCCCAGATGATTTTCAAGCTGACGCCGCTGACACTGACCCATTGGCTGATGGTCATCAAGATCTCCTTCCCGGTCATCCTGCTGGACGAGACCCTCAAGTTCATCGCCAGGAACTACCTGGAGGGTGAGGGGCGGGGCCGGAGCCCCCTGGCCACTCCTGGTCACTCCTGACCACTCCTGTCCACTCCTGGTCACTCCTGGTCACTATTGGCCACTCCTGTCCACTCCTGTCCACTCCCGTCCACCCCTGTCCACTCCTGTCCACCCCTGTCCACTCCTGTCCACTCCCGTCCACTCCCGTCCACTCCTGTCCACTCCTGTCCACTCCTGTCCACTCCCGTCCACTCCTGTCCACTCCCATCCACTCCCATCCACTCCTGTCCACTCCTGTCCACTCCTGACCAATCCCGTCCACTCCTGTCCCCTCCTGTCCACCCCTGTCCACTCCCGTCCACTCCTGACCACTCCTGTCCACTCCTGGTCACTCCTGTCCACCCCTGTCCACTCCTGTCCACTCCTGTCCACTCCTGTCCACTCCTGTCCACTCCCGTCCACTCCTGACCACTCCTGTCCACTCCTGGTCACTCCTGACCACTCCTGGCCACTCCTGTCCCCTCCTGTCCACTCCTGTCCACTCCTGTCCACTTCTGTCCACTCCTGACCACTCCTGGTCACTCCTGTCCACTCCTGACCTCCTCAGGGGTCACCTCCGGCCTCTGTGGTCACCTGGGTCGTGTCCGGGTGGCCTTGAGGGTGTCCATCATCTCCTGGTCACTTTGGTGGTCACTTCTGTCCCCTCCATGTCCCCTTGACCATCTCCTGGTCACCTCTGTGGTCACTTCCATGGTCATCTCCACGGTCCATGGTCATCTCCTGGTCATCTCCATGTCCTCCCTGTCCCCTTGACCATCCTCGTGTCCCCTTGTCCATCTCCTGGTCACTTCCCTGGTCACCTCCATCCCCTCTCTGTCCCCTTGACCATCCCATGTCCCCTTGTCCATCCCCTGGTCACCTCCATGATCCCCTCCGTGGTCATCTCCATGTCCTCCCTGTCCCCTTGACCATCCTCTGGTCACCTCTGTGGTCACCTCCATGGTCATCTCCTGGTCACCTCCATCCCCTCTCTGTCCCCTTGACCACTCCCTGTCCCCTTGTCCATCTCCTGGTCACTTCCCTGGTCACCTCCATGTCCTCCCTGTCCCCTTGACCATCACCAGGTGACCATGACCATCCCCCTGTCCCCTTGACCATCTCCTGGTCACGTCTGTGGTCACCTCCTGGTCACTTCCATGGTCATCTCCATCCCCTCCCTGTCCCCTTGACCACTCTCTGTCCCCTTGACCATCCCCTGGTCACCTCCTGGTCACCTCTGTGGTCCCCTCCATGGTCCCCTCCCTGTCCCCTCCCTGTCCCCGGTCTGTCCCCCGTGTCCCCTCCCCGGTCTCATCTCCATTTCTCGTCCCCAGCGTGACCCGGCCCGGCCCCGGCACCGCCCGCAGGTACCCAGGGGACACCTGGTCACTGTCACCTCATTGTCACCTTCATGTCACTGTCATTGTCACCTTCATGTCACTGTCATTGTCATTGTCACCTCATGGTCATTGTCATTGTCATTGTCATTGTCACCTCATGGTCACTGTCACCTCCTGGTCACCTCCTGGTCACCTCAAGGTCATTGTCACCTCATGGTCACTGTCATTGTCACCTTCCTGTCATTGTCATTGTCATTGTCACCTCCTCTGTCACCTCATGGTCATTGTCATTGTCACCTCATTGTCACCTCCCTGTTATTGTCGTTGTCACCTCCTAGTCATTGTCACTGTCATTGTCACCTCCTCTGTCACCTCATGATCATTGTCATTGTCATTGTCACCTCATGGTCACCTTCATTGTCACCTCATGGTCATTGTCAACTCATGGTCAACTCATGGTCACCTCCTGGTCATTGTCACCTCATTGTCACCCTGTGGTCATTGTCATTGTTGTTGTCACCTCCTCTGTCACCTCCTGGTCATTGTCACCTCCTCTGTCGCCTCATTGTCACCTTCCTGTCATTGTCATTGTCAACTAATAGTCATTGTCATTGTCACCTCATGGTCATTGTCATTGTCACCTCATTGTCACCTCCCTGTCATTGTCATTGTCACCTCTGTCATTGTCACCTCATTGTCACCTCATTGTCACCTCCCCTGTCATTGTCACCTCCGTCCCCCTCTCAATGTCCCCTCAAGTGACACCACTGGGGGGGGGGCAGGGCTGAGGGAAAAAAAAAAAAAAAAATCCCTCAATGACATCACCACAATGACGTCACCACCATGATGACATCACCAGTGTCATGTGACACTTTTGAGGGCGGGGGAGGGGCTGGGAAACCCCCCCTCTATGACGTCATAATCTCCATGATGACGTCACCACCATCAAGTAACATCACTGGGGGGAAGACCGATGACGTCATCACCACAGCGATGACGTCATCGCCACCACGATGACGTCACTTTTTGTCCCCACAGTGGAAGAGGCCACCCGGAAGCAGCACCGGAAGTGACGCGGGAGGGGGCGTGTCCATCAAGCCACGCCCACAACGCAAAAAAATATTATAAAAACTCCGCCCCCTTTTTGTGTTTTTCCCCTCCCCCACCCCCTCATTTCTTTCCCCTCCCCCACCCCCCAAATTTTTTTCAATCTTGGGGGGGTTTTTTGGTTTTTCTTTTTTTTTTTGGGGGGGGGGGTCGCCCCCTGCAGTGGGGCCCCTCCCCCCCCCACAAAAAAATCCTCCCCCCCCCAAAAAAAATAAAAATAAAAATTTGGGGGTGTCAGGAATGTGCCCCTCCCCCACCCTGACCCCTCCCCCCGCCCCTCCCCCACCCCGCCGTCGCTTATTTATTGACAATAAAGGGGGTCGCCCCTCCCCCACCCCACAAAAAATTTAAAAAAAAATTTGAGTTTTTTGGGTGGTTTTTTGGGGGTGGGGGAGGGGTGGGAAGGGTGGGGGAGGGGCCACGATTTAATGGGGGGAGGGGAAAGGGGGGAAAAGGGGGGAGGGGTCCCAAAATTTGTTTTGGGAGGGATAAAAAAATGGGTAAAAAAAAAAAAAAAAAATCAAGAAATTTGTAAAAAAAAATTCATGAAATTTGTCAAAAAAATATTGAAATTTGTCCCAAAAAATCCCAAAATTTGTCCCAGGACCCCAAATTTCCACCCCAGGACCCCAAAATTCACCTCAAGAATCCCAAAAATTCATCCCAAGACCCCAAAAAATCCAAATTTCAGGACCCCAAAATCCGTCCATGCGTTTATTGATTTTCATGCTCCGTCACAAATCCCCCAAATTTTTCCCAAAATGCCCCAAAATTTCCCAAAAAAATTCCCAAAATTCACCAAAATTCTCCCCAAAATTCTCCCCAAAATTCTCCCAAAATTTCACCAAAAATTCCCAAATTTTTCCCAAAATTTTCCCAAAAAATTCCCAAATTTTTTCCAAAATTTTCCAAAAAAATTCCCAAATAATTCCCCAAATTTTTTCCCAAAATTTTCCCAAAAATTTCCCAAATTTTTTCCAAAATTTTCCCAAAAAATTCCCAAATAATTCCCCAAATTTTTTCCCAAAATTTTCCCAAAAATTTCCCAAAATTTTCCAAAAATCTCCCAAAAAATTCCCAAAAAATTCCCAAAAGTTCCCCCAAAAATTCCCAAAAAATTCCCCAAATTTTTCCCAAAATTTTCCCAAAAATCTCCCAAAAATTTCCCCAAAAATTCCCAAAAATTCCCCAAAAAATTCCCAAAAAATTCCCCAAATTTTTCCCAAAATGTTCCCAAAAATTTTCCCAAAATTCCCCCAAAAATTCCCCCAAAATTTTCCCAAAATCCCTCAAATTTTTCCCAAAATTTTCCCAAAAATCTCCCAAAATTCCCCCAAAATTCCCCAAATTTTCCAAAATTTTCCCAAAATTCCCCAAAATTCCGGCCCCTCCCCCACCCCACGTGCGACCCCCCAAATTTTCGTGCAAAAAACGGCGAGGGGGAGGAGGGGCAGAGGGGGGACCCCCCCCCAAAATTTGGGGTTTAACAGTCCAAGGGGGGGGGAGGGGAACCCCAAAAAATTAGGGGGATTTTTCCCAATTTTTTGGGCTTTTTTCCAATTTTTTGGGGATTTTTTTCCCAATTTTGGGGATTTTTTTTCCCAATTTTTTGGATTTTTTAATCCAAATTTTTGGGGATTTTTTTTCCCCCAATTTTGGGGGTTTTTTTTCCCAATTTTTGGGGATTTTTTTCCCCAATTTTTGGGGAGTTTTTTTTTCTCAATTTTTGGGATTTTTTTTCCAATTTTGGGGGACTTTTTTTTCCCAATTTTTGGGGTTTTTTTTTCCCAAATTTTTTTTTTTCCAATTTTTGGTTGGTTTTTTTCCCCAATTTTTTTGGGTTTTTTTTATCCCAATTTTTTGGGGATTTTTTCCCAATTTTGGGATATTTTTCCCCATTTTTTTGGATTTTTTTCCCAAATTTTGGGGGTTTTTTTCCCAATTTTTTGGGTTTTTTTTCCCAATTTTGGGTTTTTTTCCCCAATTTTGATTTTTTTTGGAAAATCCCCCAAATTTTTTTAGGGATGGGGGGAGGAAAATCCCCAAATTTTTTTGGGGATTTTCTCCAAAATTTTTTGAAGGTGGGGGGAGGGAAATTCCCCAAATTATTTTTAGGAAGATTCCCCAAATTTTTGGGGTTTTTTTCCCAAATTTTTTGGGGTTTTTTTTCCCAAATTTTTTGGGGTGGGGGGAGGGGAATCTCCAAAATTATTTTTTGGGTCGAATTCCCCAATTTTTGGTTTTTTTTTTTTTTGCCACAAAAAAATAATTTTTTCCAAGCCAAGCAAAGGGTGGGGGAGGGGAATGGGGGGGGGAGGGGCGGCCCCTCCCCCAATTCCCCCCAAAAAAATAATTTTTGGGGTTTTTTTGGGTGTTTTTTTTTGGGGTGGGGGAGGGGGGAGGGTCAATCCTGCCCCTCCCCCACCCCCCCAAAAAAAGTCCAGGAATTTTTTGGATCTTCCGGAAATCACTGGAAAACTGAGGGGGGGAGGGGCGGGTCAGTGGGGGAGGGGGAAATTGGGGGATTTTGTAGGAAATTTTGGGGGAATTTGGGGGGAATTTTGGGGAAATTTTGGGGAATTTTGGGGCAATTTGGGGAAAATTGGGAATTTTGGGGGGATTTGGGGGGAATTTTGGGGAAAATTTGAGGAAATTTTAGGAATATTTGGAGATTTGGGGGGAATTTGGGGGAATTTTGGAAATATTTGGAGATTTGGGGGCAATTTGGGGGAATTTGGGGGAATTTTGGGAAATTTGGGGAAAATTTGGGGGATTTGGGGGGAATTTTTGGGATTTTGGGGAATTTTGGGGGATTTTGGGAAAATTTGGGGGATTTGGGGGGAATTTGGGGAGAATTTGGGGGAATTTTGGGGGGAAATTTGGGAGGATTTGGGGGAATTTTGGGGAATTTTGGGAGATTTTGGGGAAATTAGGGAGGATTAGAGGAAATTTTGGGAATATTTGGAGATTTGGGGGGAAATTGGGAATTTTGGGGGGAAATTTGGGGAAATTTGGGGGGGAATTTGGGAAAATTTGGGGGATTTTGGGGGGGTTTTGGGAGGAATTTGGGGAAATTTGAGGCAAATTTGGGGATTTTGGGGATTTTGGGGGATTTCAGGGGATTTTTGTGGGAATTTTGGGGATTTGGGGGATTTTTGGGGAAATTTTTGGGGTATTTTTGGGCTTGTTTTGGGCCATTTTTGGGGTAATTTTGGGGTTGTTTTTGGGCCAGTTTTGGGTGATTTTTGGGCATTTTAGGGGTGATTTTGGGGTGATTTTTTGGCAAATTTCGGGATATTTTTGGGATGATTTTTGGAGTGATTTTGGGGTGATTTTGGGCCAATTTTTTGGGTGTTTTTTGGCCAGTTTGGGGATGATTTTTGGGATGATTTTGGGATATTTTCAGGCCAATTTTGGGGTTAATTTTGGGGTGGTTTTGGGTGATTTTGGGGTATTTTTGGACCGATTTTAGGTGGGGTTTTGGGGTGGTTTTGGGCCGATTTTGGGGTAATTTCAGGGTATTTTTGGGATGTTTTTGGGCCGGGTTGTGGGTTGATTTTGGGGTATTTTTGGGGTTGTTTTTGGGTGGTTTTGGACCGATTTTGGGTGGGGTTTTGGGTTAATTTTGGGGTTGTTTTTGGGCCAGTTTTTGGGGTAATTTTGAGCTGGTTTTGGGTAATTTTTAGATCATTTTTGGGTCATTTTTGGGGTGATTTTTGGCCAATTTTGGGCCAGTTTTTTGGGGGATTTTGGGTAATTTTTAGGTCATTTTTGGGTCATTTTTGGGGTGATTTTTGGGCCATTTTTGGGCCAATTCTGGGCCGTTTTGGGGATAATTTCGGGGATGTTTTTGGGGTGATTTTGGGCCAGTTTTTGGGGTAATTTTGAGCTGGTTTTGGGTAATTTTTAGGTCATTTTTGGGGTGTTTTTGGGGTGATTTTTGGCCATTTTGGGGGTGGTTTTGGGCTGATTTTTTGGGGTATTTTTGGGGTAATTTTGGGCTGTTTTTTGGGGTGATTTTTGAGGTATTTTTGGTGTGATTTTGGGGTAATTTTGTGGTAATTTTTTAGGTGGTTTTTGAGGTGATTTTGGGGTAATTTTTGGGCTGATTTTGGGCTGGTTTTGGGGGGATCTCAGGGTAATTTTGGGGTATTTTTGGGCCAATTTTGGCAGGTTTTTGAGGTGATTTTGGGGTATTTTTGGGCCAATTTTGGGGTTAATTTTGGGTAATTTAGGGTAATTTTGGGGTGGTTTTGGGCTGGTTTGTGGGTTGATTTTGGGGGTATTTTTGGGCCAGTTTTTGGGTAGTTTTTGGGGTGATTTAGGGTAATTTTGGGGTATTTTTGGGCCAATTTTTGGGTAATTTTAGGGTGTTTTGGGCCAATTTTAGGGTAATTTTGGGCCAATTTTGGGCTGGTTTCGGGGTATTTTTTTGGGTTGATTTTGGGTTATTTTGGTGGTGTTTTTGGGGTGTTTTTGGGGTGTTTTGGGGCGGTTTTGAGGCTCTCACCTCCGAAGTTGATGGCGGCGGAGATGAGGATGAGCAGGGCCCCCCCCCCCAGGGCCACCCCCGAGAGCAGTTTGGCCACTCGGCCCAAGCGCCGCGCGCCCTCCGCGTCCCCGCCCTGCAGGACGTGCCGGGACTGGAAATAACACAGGAAAATGGAAATAAATTAATTAAAGTGAATTAAAGGGGAAAAAACCCTCCGGGTCCCCGCCCTGCAGGACGTGGCGGGACTGGAAATAACACAGAAAAATGGAAATAAATTAATTAAAGGAATAAAACCCTCCGCGTCCCCGCCCTGCAGGACGTGGCGGGACTGGACATGGGAGAGAAATGGAAATAAATTAATTAAAAAGGGAAAAAAAAGGGGAAAAAACCCTCCGCGTCCCCGCCCTGCAGGACGTGGCGGGACTGGAAATAACACAGGAAAATGGGGAAAAAATTAGTAAAAAAGGGGGAAAAAGGGGGAAAAAAATGGAGGGGAAAGGGAAAAAAAAAGGGAAAAAAAGGGACAAAAAAAGGGGAAAAAAAGGGGAAAAAAAGGGGAAAAAAGGAAAAAAAAAAGCGAAAATAAAGGGAAAATAAAGTGAAAAATAAAGAGGAAAAAAAGTGAAAATAAAGTGAAAATAAAGTGAAAAAAAGAAGTGGAAAAAAAGGGGAAAAAAGGGAAAAAAAGGGGGAAAAGTGAAAATAGAAAAGGTGAAATAAAGTGAATTAAAGTGAATTAAAGGGGAAAAAAACCCTCCGGGTCCCCGCCCTGCAGGACGTGGCGGGACTGGGTGGAAAAGAGAGAAAAAAAATTAATAAAAAAGGGAAAAAAGGGGAAAAAAAGTGAAAAAATAAGGAAAAAGGAAGAAAGGGGGGGAAAAAAGGTGAAAAAAATTGGAAGAAAGGGGAAAAAAAGGGAGGGGAAAGGTGAAAAAAAAGGACCAAAAAGTGAAAAAAAAAAAAAAAAAAAAGGAAAGAAAGAGGCAAAAAAGTGAAAATAAAAGAAGGAAAAAGGGGAAAAAGTGAAAAAACAGGGGGAAAGTGAAAATAAAGTGAAAAAAAGAGGGAAAAGGAAATAAAGGGACAAAAAGGGAACAAAAAGGGGAAGAAATTGATCAAAAGTGACTAAAAAATGACCCAAAGTGACCCCTGAGTGACCCCCGAGTGACCCCAGAGTGACCCCTGAGTGACCCCTGAGTGACCCCTGAGTGACCCCGAGTGACCCCTGACCCCTGAGTGACCCCGCCCCGCCCCCACCCCATTTATCCCCCCAAATCCCTCGAAATTCCCCCCTGAGACCCCAAAATTCCCCCAAATCCCACTCAACCCCCCCAAATCCACATAATTTTTCCCAAAATCTCCCCTAAAATCCCCCCAAATCTCCTCCAAACCCCCCCCAAATCCGCCCAATTTTTGCCCAAACTTCCCTCCAAACTTCCCCAAATTTTTACCAAATCCCCCAAATTTTCCCAAAATGTCCCAAAATCCCCAAATTTCCCCCAAATTTCCCCAAATCTCCTCCAAACTCCTTCAAACTCTCCCAAATCTTCCCAAATTGTCCCCAAATCCCCCAAAATTTCCCCGAATCCCTCCAAATTTCCCCAAATCAGCCCCAAATCTCCTCTAAACCCCCTCAGATTTTCCCAAATCCTCAAAATTTCCCAAATTCTCCCAAATCCCCCCTAAAAGAGCCCCAAAATTCTCCCAAATCTCCTCTAAACCCCCCTAAATCCACCCAATTTCCCCCGAACTCCCCCAAACTTCTCAAATCTCCCCCAAAATTTCCCCAGAAATGTCCCAAAAATCCCCCAAATCCTCCCAAAATCCTCCCAAAATTCTCCCAAATCTCCCCTAAATCTCCCCTAAATCTCCCCAAATCAGCCCCAAATCTCCTGTAAACCCCCCCAAAAATTTCCCCAAATGTCCCAAAATGCCCCAAAAATGTCCCAAATTCTTCTCACCATCAGGGCATAGACCAGGGCCACGATGTTGACGGGCCAGACGGGGCAGAAACAGGCCAGGGCCGCCAGCAGGACGTAACTGGGGGGCTTCGACCCCCCCGGGGACCCCCCCGGGACCCCCCCGGGACCCCCCGGGACATCCAGGGCCACCGAGGGGGGAGGGGAGGGGATTTGGGGGGAGATTTGGGGGGTTTGGGGGGTCCTGAGGGGAAATTTCAGGGATTTTGGGGGGGATTTTGGGGTCCTGGGGGGGGATTTGGGGAGAAATTTGGGGGTCCTGGGGGGTTTGGGGGGAGATTTGGGGGGATTTGGGGGAAGTTTGGGGGTCCTGGGATGAAATCTGGGGGATTTTGGGGGGGATTTGGGGTCCTGGGGAGGGATTTGGGGTGAAATTTTGGGGGGTTTGGGGGTCTTGAGGGGGGAATTGGGGAGTTTGGGGGGGTTGGGGGGAGATTTGGGGGTCCTGGGATGGAATTTGGGGGGTCTGGGGGGAGATTTGGGGGATTTTGGGCGGGATTTGAGGCTGGGGGTGGATTTGGGGGGAAGTTTGGGGGTCCTGGGATGGAATTTCGGGGATTTTGGGGGAGATTTTGGGGTCTTGGGGGGGGATTTGGGAGGTTTGGGGGTCCTGGGATAAAATTTGGGGGTCCTGGGGGGTCTGGGGGGAGATTTGGGGGATTTTGGGGGGGATTTGGGGGTCCTGGGGCAAAATTTTGGGATCCTGGGGGGGAGTTTGGGGGTCCTGGGGTGGAATTTCAGGGATTTGGGGGTCCTGGGGGTCTTGGGATGGAATTTGGGGGGAAATTTGGGGGGTTTGGGGGGAAGTTTGGGGGTCCTGGGATGGAATTTCGGGGATTTGGGGGGAAGTTTTGGGGTCTTGGGGGGGAATTTTGGGGTCTCCACCAGGAATTTGGGGTTGGGGGGAGGTTTGAGGGTCTTGGGGAGAGATTTGGGGGTCCTGGGGAGGGATTTGGGGTGAAATTTGGGGGTTTTGGGGGTCCTGGGGTTGATTTTTGGGGTCCTGGGGGGGATTTTTTGGGTCTTGGGGAAATTTTGGGGTCTCCAGGGGTTTTTTTGGGGTCCCCGGGTTGATTTTTGGGGTCCCCGGGTTGATTTTTGGGGTCCGGGGGTTGTTTTTGGGGTCCCGGGGGGGTCTCGGCCATGGTGGGGGGAGGGGCGGGGGGGGGCACCTGGAATTAAAAAAAAAAAAAAAAAAAAAAGGGGGGGGTGGGGGAGGGGAAACCCAAAAAAATTTGGGGGTTTCTCGCCCCTCCCCCACCCGGGGGGGGGAGGGGGATATTGGGGGGGTGGGGTTTGTTTACCTTTCTCGGCGCTTTTTTTTTTGTTTGTTTGTTTGTTTTTTCTCGCTCCGGGGGTGGGGGAGGGGCGGGGGGTGGGGGAGGGGAATTTTTTGGGTTTTTTTTTTTTTTGAGGAGGGGGGGGATGGGTGGGGGGAGGGGAAGGGGGAGCGGAGCCCGAGCCGGAGGAAGCGGCGGGAGGGTGGGGGAGGGGCGTGGGGTGGGGGGAGGGGCGTGGGGTGGGGGGAGGGGCGTGGGGAGGGGGGAGGGGCTTTGACCCCCCGCCCCTCCCCCCACCCGTTTAAAGCCCCTCCCCCACCCCTGCAGACCCTTCCCTCAAAGCCCCTCCCCCACCCCCAAAGCCCCTCCCCCACCCCCCAAAGCCCCGCCCCTCCCCCCGCCCCTCCCCCACCCCCGGGCGCGGCTCCAGCTTTGATCTCATCCCCGCCCCTCCCCCCACCCCGATGGACAGATGGACACCGCCCCTCCCCCACCCCCAGACCGGCCCCTCCCCCACCTCCAGACCCCGCCCCTCCCCCACCCCAGACCGGCCCCTCCCCCACCTCCAGACCCCGCCCCTCCCCCACCCCAGACCGGCCCCTCCCCCACCTCCAGACCCCGCCCCTCCCCCACCCCCAGACCGGCCCCTCCCCCACCCCAGACCGGCCCCTCCCCCACCCCCAGACCCCGCCCCTCCCCCTCAGATGCGGCTCCGGCTCATTAATTAATTAACGAGGGTGGGGGAGGGGCCAAAGGACCCCCCAAATTCCGCCCCAAAATCACCCCCTGAGCTGTTCCAGCCCCTCCCCCCACAGGACAATTAAAAGTTTTGGTTAATTAAAGGTTGTGAGTGGTTAATTAGGGGGAGGGGATGATCAGGGTGGGGGAGGGGCTGAACAACACCCCCCCCCCCACACCCCAAAATCCACCCCCCAGGACCCTCCTCCCCCCAAAACTCCTCAGCCAATTAACGTGCGCCTTAATTAATGGTGGGAGGTGCTAATTAGGGGTGGGGGGAGGGGCCTAACAACCCCCTCCCCCACTCCCCGATCCCAAAATTCCCCAAATTCACCCCAAAATCCCCCCCTGAGATGTTTCCACCACCCCCAACCCCCACGGAGCAATTAATTAACGGTGGGAGGAGCTATTTAAGTAATTAAGGGTGGGAGAGGGGCTAATTAAGGGTGGGGGAGGGGCCAGACCCCCAAAAACTCCTCAAAACCCCCCAAAAATTCATCCCAAACCCCCAAAATCCCACCCCAGGAACCTCCCTGAGATATTTCCCCCACCCCAAACACCATTAATTAACGGTAGGAGGAGCTAATTAATGGTGGGAGGGACTAATTAGGGATGGGGGAGGAGCCAAGTGACCTCCCAGACCCCAAAACTCCTCAAATTCACCCCAAATTACCCCAAAATCCCCCCAAAATCCCACCCCAAAAAACCTCCCTTGAGATATTTCCACCACACGGATCAATCAACGCTGGATTTTTATTGGGAGGGCGGGGTCAGGATTGGAGGGATGGGCGTGTCCAGGGGGTGGGGTGGGCGTGTCCTCCGAGGGGTGGGCGTGTCCTCAGAGGCGCCGGATCTTCATCTCGCTGCGTTTCAGGGAGTAGTAGAAGCCCTTCCACTGGGCCCAGTTGAGGCCGTTGGCGTAGCTGAGGTGGGGCCCGGCCAGGTAGAAGCCGTTGAGGTTGGAGAAGTGGCAGCTGCGGAACCACCAGGCGCCCGAGGAGAGCGCGGCGCAGTTCTGCGCAAACAGGTCCTGGTCGCGGTCGAAGGTGGAGAATTTCTGCCCGTTGTGGTAGCTCAGAGAGTCGCCTGCGGGAGGGGAGGGGTGGCCACTGGTGACCGCTTGTGGTGGCCGTGTTGACCACCACTGACCTCCCCGTGGTCAACCTTGACCACCACTGACCACTTGTGGTGACCACCGTTGACCACCACTGACCTCCCCGTGGTCAACCTTGACCACCATTGACCACCACTGAAATCCATTAACTACCATTGACCACCACTGACCACCATTGACCACCATTGACCACCATTGACCACCACTGACCACTTGTGGTGACCACCGTTGACCACCACTGACCTCCCCGTGGTCAACTTTGACCACCACTGACCACCATTGACCACTGATGACCATCATTGACCACCATTGACCACTGATGACCATCATTGACCACCACTGACCACCACTGACCATCACTGACCACCACTGACCACTGACCACCATTGACCACCATTGACCGCCACTGACCACCATTGACCACCATTGACCACCATTGACCACCATTGACCACCACTGACCACCACTGACCACCATTGACCACCACTGACCACCATTGACCACCATTGACCACCACTGACCTCCCCGTGGTCAACCTTGACCACCCTTGACCACCCTTGACCACCACTGACCACCATTGACCACCACTGACCACCACTGACCTCCCCGTGGTCAACCTTGACCACCCTTGACCACCCTTGACCACCACTGACCACCATTGACCACCACTGACCACCACTGACCATCACTGACCACCATTGACCACCATTGACCACCATTGACCACCACTGACCACCACTGACCACCATTGACCACCATTGATCACCATTGACCACCACTGACCACCACTGACCTCCATTGACCACCATTGACCATAATTGACCACCATTGACTGCTATTGACCACCATTAACCACCACTGACCACCACTGACCACCACTGACCACCACTGACCACCACTGACCACCATTGACCACCACTGACCACCATTGACCACCATTAACCACCACTGACCACCACTGACCACCACTGACCACCATTGATGACCATTGACCACCATTGACCTCCCAATGGTCAACCTTGACTCGCTTGACCACCATTGATGTCCATTGACCTCCCGATGGTCAACCTTGACTTCCTTGACCTCTGTTGACCTCCCAATGGCCAACCTCACCTTCCTTGACCTCCCTTGACCTTCCCAATGGTCAACCTTGCCCTGGTTGACCTCCATTGACCTTCCAGTGGTCAACCTCACCTCCCTTGACCCCCCCGTTGACCCCGTGACCCCTCGGTGACCCCTCACCGGCGCCGCCGTCGACGAAGCCGGCCACGTGCAGGGCGTATCCGTCCTCCTCGGCGCTGACCGCGGTGGGCGACAGCGCGAACGAGCCGTAGGTGGCGGCGGCCGAGTTGTTCTCAAAGTCCTCCAGCTCCACCCGCAGCTCGTAACGGGCCTGGAGGGTCAGCAGGGCCAGGGTCTGCAGGCCTGGGGGGCGTGGAGGGGTCAGGGGTCAGGCTGGGGTCACTCAGGGGTCAGTCTGGGGTCAGGGGTCACTCAGGGGTCAGTCAGGGCCTGGAGGGTCAGCAGGGCCAGGGTCTGCAGGCCTGGGGGGCACACGGGGGTCAGGGGTCAGGCTGGGGTCACACAAGGGTCAAGGATCAGTCAGGGGTCAGTCAGGGCCTGGAGGTCAGTCAGGGGTCAGGGGTCACTCAGGGGTCACTCAGGGGTCACTCAGGGGTCACCTATTAGTCCACACTGGTCCATACTGGTCCATACTGGTCTATACTGGTCCATACTGGTCTATACTGGTCTATACTGGTCCATACTGGTCCATACTGGTCCATACTGGTCTATACTGGTCCATACTGGTCCATACTGGTCCATACTGGTCTATACTGGTCTATACTGGTCCATACTGGTCCATACTGGTCTATACTGGTCTATACTGGTCCATACTGGTCTATACTGGTCCATACTGGTCCATAGTGGTTTATACTGGTCCATACTGGTCCATACTGGTCCATACTGGTCTATACTGGTCTATACTGGTCTATACTGGTCCATACTGGTCCATACTGGTCTATACTGGTCCATACTGGTCCATACTGGTCTATACTGGTCCATACTGGTCCATACTGGTCCATACTGGTCTATACTGGTCCATACTGGTCCATACTGGTTTATAATGGTTTATACTGGTCTATACTGGTCCATACTGGTCTATACTGGTCCATACTGGTCCATACTGGTCCATACTGGTCCATACTGGTCCATACTGGTCCATACTGGTTTATACTGGTCTATACTGGTCCATACTGGTTTACACTGGTCCATACTGGTCCATACTGGTCCATACTGGTTTATAATGGTTTATACTGGTCTATACTGGTCCATACTGGTCTATACTGGTCCATACTGGTCCATACTGGTCTATACTGGTCCATACTGGTCCATACTGGTCCATACTGGTCCATACTGGTCCATACTGGTCTATACTGGTCTATACTGGTCCATACTGGTTTACACTGGTCCATACTGGTCCATACTGGTCCATACTGGTCCATACTGGTCCATACTGGTCCATACTGGTCTATACTGGTTTACACTGGTCCATACTGGTCCATACTGGTCCGTACCCAGCCAGTACTCGCCGTCGGCGCGGCCGAAGCCGGAGCGATAATCGTTCCAGCCCCGGAAGAAACTGACGGAGCCGTTGAAGCGTTTCTGGAACACCTGGGGGGAGGGGCGGGAAAATGGGGGGAGGGGCGGGAAAAAATGGGGGAGGGGTGGGGAAATGGGGGAGGGGCAGGAATGGGGGAGGGGTGAGAAAAACGGGGGAAGAGGTGGGGGAGGGGATTGAGGGGTGGGGGAGGGGATTGAGGGGTGGGGGAGGGGCGATAGAAATGAGGGGTTCAGGGGGGTCGATTATGGGTGGGGGAGGGGCGGAGCCAAAGGTGATTTGGGGGGGTGGGGGAGGGGCAACCCCAGGTTGATTTTGAGGGTGGGGGAGGGGCAATAAAAAGGGGGGGGAGGGGTCAGGGGTGGGGGTGGGGCGACCACAGGTTCATTTATAAGGGTGGGGGAGGGGCGATCCCAGGGTCATTTTAAGGGTGGGGGAGGGGCGACCTCAGGGTCATTTCAGGGATGGGGGAGGGGCAATCCCAGGTTGATTTTGAGGGTGGGGGAGGGGCGGTCACAGTCATTTCCCGGGGGGATTTTTTTGGGGGGGGAAGGGGATCTGGGGGGGTGGGGGAGGGGCTGTCCCGGCCCGGGGAGGTGGGGGAGGGGCGGTACCGTCCAGACGTGCCCCTCGGTGCTCATGTCGCAGTAAACGGGCACGGGGGGCCCCCCCAGCCCCCCGGGGGACACCAGGTAAACCCCGTCCGCCCGAGCCCCCCCCGCGTGAACGTCCTGGCAGTCCCGGGGGGGGAGGGGCGGGCACAGCGGCAGGGCTGGGGGGGGAGGGGCGTTGGATGGAGTTTGAGGGGGTTTGGGGGGGGGGAGGGGTGGGGGAGGGGCGGAAAAACGGGGTTTGGGGTGGGGGAGGGGTGGGAAAAAGGGGGTTTGAGGGGGGTTTGGGGGGGTTGGGGTGGGGGAGGGGTGGACAGGGGTCACTTCCGGTTGTGTGACCCCTCCCCCACTCCTCCAATAGGTGTGAGTTGTGCCCCACCCCCATCCCAGCGCTCCCAGTATCATCCCAGTTCCCCCAGTTCATCCCAGTCCCTCTCAAACCCATCCCAGTATCCTGAATCCCCTCCCAGTTCCCTCCCCTCCATCCCAGTCCATGCCAGACCCCTCCCAGTCTGTCCCAGTCTCCTCCCAGTTCATCCCAGTTCATCCCAGCCCCTTCCAATCCCCTCCCAGTCCCTCCCCAGTTTATCCCAATGCCCGCCCAGTCCCATCCCAGTATCCTCAACCCCCTCCCAATCCCTTCCCAGTTCCACCCCAGTCTCCTCCCAGTATCCCCAGTCCAGCCCAGTACCCTCAATCCCCTCCCACTCTGTCCCAGTCCACCCCAGTTTGTCCCAATTCTCTCCCAGTTCATCCCAGTCCCTCCCTGTTCCCTCCCAGTTTATCCCAGTCCTTCCCAATCCCCTCCCAGTCCCTCCCAGTTCCCTCTCAATCCCATCCCAGTATCCTCAAACCCCTCCCAGTTCCCCCCAATTCCCTCCCAGTCCTTCCCAGTTCCCTCCCAGTATATCCCAGTTTCTCCCAATCCACTCCCAGCCCCTCCCAGTCCCTCCCAGTCCCCCCAGTCTCACCCTGGGGCCCGATGGGCTGCCCGTGGCTCAGAGCTCCCAGCGCCACCAGCAGCGCCACGGCCACAAACTGGGGGCAGATTTGGGGAGATTTAGGGGATTTTGGGGAAATTTGGGGGATTTGAGGGAATTTCGGGAGATTTGGGGGGGATTTTGGGGGGAATTTGGAGGAAAATCGGGGAAATTTGGGGGATTTTCAGGCGATTTTGAGGAATTTTGGGGGATTTTGGGGGGATTTGGGGTGATGTGGGGGAAATTTGGGGATTTTTGGGGGAATTTGAGAGGATTTGGAGGCTCCTGGGGGATAAATTTGGGTTTTCAGGACGGATTTTTGGGGGAATTTGGTGATTTTGAGGTTCCAGGATGGATTTTGGGAGGATTTTTGGAGATTTGGGGTTTTCCAGGGTGGATTTCAGAGGATTTGGAGGCAGTTCAGGGGTTCAAGGGGTAAAACTTGGGGGAAATTTGGTGGATTTGGGGATCCCCGGGTGGATTTTTGGAGGAATTTGGGAGTTTTGGGGGTTCACAGGGGGAAACTCGGGAGAATTTGGGGGGATTTTGGGCATTTTGGGGGGATTTTGGGGGAAATTCAAAAGGAGTTTGTGGCTCTCGGGGCAGATTTTGGAGGAATTTGGGGAATTTTGGGGGTCCCGGGTGGGATATTTGGGGGGAATTTTTCATTCCCAGGTTGAATTTGGGGAATTTTGGGTATTTTTGGGGCAAATTTGGGGAATTTTGGGTATTTTTGGGGGTAAATCGGGGTACATTTTTTCATTCCCAGGGTGAATTTTGGGGTTTTTGGGGCGAATTTAGGGGATTTTGAGTATTTTTGGGGATAGAATTTGGTTTTTTTGGGATAGAATTTGTCATTTCCAGGGTGAATTTGTGGTTTTTAGGGGATTTTTGGGGGGAATTTTGGGGATTTTGGGGGTCCCGGGTGGGATTTTGGGAGGAATTTGGGCATTTTTGGGGTATTTTGGGGTGAAATTTTTCATTTCCGGGGTGATTTTTGGGTTTTTGGGCCATTTTTGGGGTGAATTTTGGGGTTTCGGGGTCCCGTTACCTCCATGGCTCCGGAGCGGCTCCGAATCCGGGCGGGGGCCGGGGGGGGAGGGGCGGGGGGGGAGGGGAGGCCCCGGGGGCCCCTTTTGGGGGGGGGGGGAGGGGGAGGGACCCCCGGCCCTGCCCTTTTTTGGGAGAAAAATCCCAAAATCCGCCCTTTTGGGACAAAAAAAAGAAACAACAACAACAACAACAAAAAACCCTCCAAAAAACCACAAAAAAACCCACAAAAAAACCCCAAAAAATCCGAAAAAAACCAGAAACCCCCCCAAAAAACACAAAAAACCACAAAACCACCCAAAAATAAAACCCAAAACCCACAAGAAACCACAAAAAAACCAAAACCACCACAAAAAACCCCAAAACCCACAAAAACCCACAAAAAACCCTCCCAAAACACAAAATAAATCCACAAAAAATCCCAAACCCCCCAAAAAACCCACAACCCCCCCAAAAAATCACAAAAAAACCAAACCACAAAACCCCCCAAAAACAACAAAAAAATGCCAAAACCCCAGAAAAAAACACAAAAACACCCAAGAAAACCCCCACAAAAAAAACCTAAAAAAACCCAAAAACAAAAAACCACAAAAAAAGAAGAGAAAACCCCGATTTTTTTTCCTCTTGATTTTTATTTTTAAAAATCTCTTTAAATGGGAAAAAAACAGCTAGAGAGAGAAAGAGAGAAAAACATCCCGAATTTGGGGTTTTTTTGGGATTTTGGGGGGTTTTTTTGGGGATTTTTATTTTGGGATTTTTTGGGGATTTTTTGGGGGATGTTTTAGGGATTTTGGGGGGGGTTAGGAAAATTTTTTTGGGATTTTTGGGGAATTTTTTGGGATTTTTTTGGGGATTTTTAAGGGATTTTTTAGGAATTTTTTTGGGAATAAATTCGGATTTTTTTCCCCTTTTTTGGAAGGAAACGGCCCCAAATTCGCTTTTTCGGGTTTTGAGTTCCCTCGTTTTGTCACAAAAAAGGGGAAAAAAACTCCAAAATTTGGCTCTAAAGGGGGAAAAAAGATTAAAATTTTGGCTCCTCTGGGGGTTCTGTTCCTGATTTTAATTATTTTTTCCTGTTTTCCCGTCTTTTTTTCTCGATTTTTGCCTTTTTTAAAGTTAAAAACAGCCCTGGCCCCGCCCCGCCGAGACTCTCCTTAATTTTTGTGGGTTTTTGAGGAAAAAACCTTTAAATTTCCTTTTTTTTTTTCGGAAAAAAAAAAAAGGAATTTGCTGATTTCCACCGGGAAAATTTTGTGGGGTTTTGGTATTTTGACTTTTTATTAAAAACTGAGGGGAAAAGACCCCGAATTTTGCCGGGTTTGGGGGGAAATCCCCGAATTATGTCACTTTATTGGGAACGAATCGCGAATTTTGCTGGTTTTATTGGAAAAAAACTCCTTTTGTTCCTTTCCCCCCCGATTTCGCCTCTTTCCGAACAAAACTCGCCCTTCCAAAGAGAACCCGCCCCTTTCCTGAGGAAACGCCCCGAATTCCACGTTTTTAGTGGGGAAAAAATTCAAAATTCGCTTTTTTTGGATGAAAAAACAACAAACCCTCGAGTGCTGGTGGCGCCCCCCCGCGGCTCGGAGGATCCTGAGGGGAAAGGCGGGAAATTCGTGTCACAAGATGGCGGCCGCGCGCGGTGCACGACGGGAGTCGTAGTCCAATCCAGGTCACCGAGCCTTTAAGGCCATTACAGAGCGATTACAACTCCCGGCGTGCACTGCGAGCGCCGCCATTTTCTGCCTGCGGTGCCCGCGCGGTGCACGCCGGGAGTCGTAGTCTTTGCTTCAGCTCTACCAAGGGAAGGGACGGAGCTACGGGAAAACGAGCCCCGTCGTCCTCCGCGCGCTGGCGAATTTTTCTCAAAATTCGCTTTTTTTGGAGAAAAAAGAACCATCGGGTGCTGCTGCTGACGCCCCCTGGCGGAGCTGCGGGAAGTGGTGCTCACAAGATGCGGCCGCGCGCGGTGCACGACGGGAGTCGTAGTCCAAGCCTGGTCACCGAGCCGTTAATGCGATTGCAAAGCGACTGCAACTCCCGGTGCGCACCGCCCGGCAGCGCAGGCAGAAAATGGCGGCGCCCGCAATGCACGCCGGGAGTCGTAGTTTTGCTTCAACGTTACCAACGGAAGGGGCGGAGCTACGGGACTACGAGTCCCATCATCCCCCGCGCCGGCGCATGCGCGGAGCTCACACGCCTCTACCGGAAGTGGAGGTTGGGGGCGCGCGTGGCGTCGCCTCAGCGTCGGCTCCGCTTTTTTGGCCGCGCCGGGAACGATCGCGGGCGGTTCTGTCGCGATAGACGCGGAGCTGTCGGCGATAGAGGAACAGGTGAGGCCTCGGGGGGGTCCCGGTGGCGGGAAAAGGGTGGGGGAGGGGCGGGGAAAGGGGTGGGGGAGGGGCGAGGCCCGCGCGGCCTTGGCGGGAGCGTGGGGGGGGCGGGGGGGAGAGGAGAGGAAATAAAATTAAATTTTTGAGGAAAGATTGGGAGTTTTGGGCAAAAATATAAAAATTCTGAGGGGAAAAGGGGGTGGTAAAAGGGGATGGAATTGGGATTTGGGGGGAAAATGGGGATTTTGGGGAAAAATGGGGGTTTTGGGGGGAAAAATGGGAGATTTGAGGTCGGGAGGTGAAAAGGGGAAATTTGGAGGTAAAAAAAGGAAGTTTGAGGCGTAAAAAAGAAAAGAAACTGAAAGTTTAACGGGGAAAAGGGGTTGGGTGAGAAAAAAAAGGTTTCGGGTGAAAAAAGGAAAAGTTTTGGGTTAAAAAAAGGAGTTTCGGGTAAAATGGGGATTTTTTTTGAGAGAATTTCGGGGTTAAAAGTTGAGATCGGGGGAATTTTGAGAGAAAAAAAGGGTTTAAAGTGAATTATTTTAAAGATTTTTAATGAGGGGGGGAAATGGGATTTTGGGTAAAAAATCGGGTGATTTTGGGGCAAAAAATGAGATTTTTGGGGCAAAAAATAAGTTTTTTTGAGGTTCATGAGGGGAAAGAAAACGGAATTTGGGATTTTTGGGGGTTTAAAAGTAAAAATTTGGGAGTTTGTGAGGGAAAAGTTGGAGTTTTTGAGCAAAACCGGATTTTTTCATATTTTTTGAGGGTTTTAAGAGGGAAAAAATGAGGGGTTTGGGAGTTTTTTGAGGGAAAAAGTGGAAATTTTTGGTTAAAAAAATGAGATTTTTGGGGGTTCGTTTGAGGGGAATTTGGGTTAAAAATTGAGGGAAAAAAAGTTTTGAGTGAAAAAAAGGCATTTTTTTAATTAAAAAAAGGTATTTCTTTATTAAGTAGGGGAGTTTTGAGGTAAAATAGCGAATTTTGGGGTGAAAAAAGGCAGATTTGAGGGGAAAAATGGGAATTTTGAGGGGGAAAAGGAATTTTTAGGGATTTTTTTAGTTGAAAAATGGAATTTTTGGGGAGATTTGAGGAAAAAATTGGAATGTTGAGGAGAAAGTGGAATTTCTGGGGAGTTTTGTACAAAAAAAGGAAAAATTTTGTAAAAAAAAAAAAAGGGATTTTTGTGGAGATTTGAGGGAAAATGGGATTTTTTTTAGTGAAAAAAGAGATTTTAGGGTGTTTGTGAGGAAAAAATGAGTTTTTTTTGAGAGGAATCATAATTTTGGAGTTGTTTTGAGCTAAAAAAAAAAGAAATTTGAGGGAGTTTTGATGGAAAAAAAAGGGGTTTTGAGGGGTTTTCAAGAGAGTTTTGCGGGGCAGGAAGAAAAATGGGGATTTTGGGTGATAAAGTGGGAATTATTGCAGGAAAATTAGGATTTTGGGGAGAAAAGTGGGAATTTTGGGTTGGAAAATGGGAGTTCGTGAAGGAAAATGGGAATTTTGAGGAAAAAAAGGGAATTTTGGGTTGGAAAATTGGAATCACTGTAGGAAAACAGGAATTTCTGGGAGAAAAATGAGAATTTTGTATTAGAAAAATGAGAATTTTTATTAAAGTGAGATGGGGATTTGGGGCTGTAGGAACAGGAGGATTTGGGGGATTTTAGGGGAAGTTTTGGGGGAGATTTGGGGAAATTTTGAGGGATTTTGGGGGATTTTTGGGGGATTTTGGAGCTGTAGGAACAGGAGGATTTGGGGCTGGTTTGGAGGAGATTTTGGAGGATTTTTTGGGAAATTTTAAGGGATTTTCGGCGAAATTTTGAGGGATTTTGGGGGATTTTTGGGGATGTAGGAACAGGAGGATTTTGGGGGAAGTTTTGGGGGAGATTTGGGGAAATTTTAAGGGGTTTTGGGGGATTTTTAGGGGATTTTGGGGCTGTAGGAACAGGAGGATTTGGGGGATTTGAGGGCAGGTTTTGGGGGAGGTTCCAGGGGATTTGGGGCAATAGGATTTTGAGGATTCAGGGCTTTAGGAACGGGGAGATTTCAGGGATTCTTGGACTCTGGGATTGGGGATTTTTGGGCTGTGGGAACAGGGAATTTAGGGCTGGATTTGGGGTATTTTTGGGGAGGTTTTGGGGGATTTGGGGGGTCCTGACTCCCCCATTCCCAGCTCTGGGATGTCCAATGGGATCGGGGAGAGTCCAGACTGTAGGAATGGGGGAATTCGGGGCTGTAGAATTTTGGGGATTTTTGGGCTATGGGATCAGGGGATTCCAGGGGGATTTTTGGGGAGGTTTTAGGGGATTTGGGGGCCCTGACTCCCCTCCCCCAGCACTGGGATGTCCAATGGGATCGGGCTGGGGGCTCAGGGAGGTTTGGGGCTGTAGGAACAGGGGGATTTTTGGGCTGTGGGGTCAGTGGGATCAGGGGATTTTGGGGTGGGATTTGGGGGGATTTGGGGGCCCTGACCGCCCTCCCCCAGCGCTGGGATGTACAATGGGATCGGGCTGTGGGCTCAGTGGGGTCAGTGGGTTCCAGGAGGATCTCAGGGGGATTTTGGGGTGGGATTTGGGGGGCTGACTCCCCCTCCCCCAGCGCTGGGATGTCCAATGGGATCAGGCTGTGGGGGTCTATGGGGTCAGGGGGATTTGGGGGTTTTTTGGCTCTGGGATCAGGGGATCTCAGGGGGTATTTGGGGTGGGATTTGGGGGCCCTGACCGCCCTCCCCCAGCGCTGGGATGTCCAGTGGGATCGGGCTGTGGGCTCAGTGGGGGTCTATGGGGTCAGGGGGGTTTGGGGGTTTTTTGGCTCTGGGATCAGGGATTTCAGGGCTGGTTTGGGGTGGATTTGGGGGGATTTGGGGGCCCTGACCGCCCTCCCCCAGCGCTGGGATGTACAATGGGATCGGGCTGCCGACGCCGCGGGGCAGCGGCACCAATGGATACGTCCAGCGCAACCTCTCGGCCCTGCGGCCCAAGAAAGGGGGGGCGGGCGGGGACCCCCCCCCCGGCGAGGAGGAGCTCCGGCGACTCGAGGCCGCCCTGGCCAAGAAACCCAACCCCGACATCCTCGACCACCAGCGCAAGAGGAGGGTGGAGCTGAAATGCCTGGAGCTGGCCGAGCTCATGGAGGAGCAGGGGTGAGAGTTGGGGGGAAAAACGGGGGGAAAAATGCTCAAAAAATGGGGAAAAACGGCCAAAAAATGGGGAAAAACGGCCAAAAAATAGCCCAGAATGTCCCTGAAATAGCCTGGAAAAATGACCCAAAAATGGGGTAAAACGAACCAAAAATGGGGAAAAAAATGCCAAAAATAGCCCAGAAAGCTCCTGAAATACTCTGGAAAAATAGCCCAAAATACCCCAAAATGCACCTGAGATATTGTGAAAAAGTAGCTCCAAAAATGTTAAAAAATGGCACAAAAATGGGAGGGGACAATGACTCAAAAAATGGGAAAAATGGCTCAGAAATGGGGAAAAAAATAACCCAGAAAA
Source organism: Zosterops lateralis (assembly GCF_965231275.1). Lineage (NCBI taxonomy): Eukaryota > Metazoa > Chordata > Aves > Passeriformes > Zosteropidae > Zosterops > Zosterops lateralis. The sequence goes on from NC_139799.1 coordinate 714,767, forward strand.
TGGGGAAAAATGAGCTGTGAAATGCCTGGAGCTGGCCGAGCTCATGGAGGAGCAGGGGTGAGCTTTGGACAGGAAAAGTGGGCTGAAAAAATGGGGAGAAAATGCTCAAAAAATTGGGAAAAAAAAACGCTCAAAAAATGGTCCAAAAATTGGGGAAAAAACACTCGAAAAATGGCCAGAAAATGAGGAAAAAACGGCGAAAGAATGGGGGAAAATGGTCAAAAAATGGGGAAAAAATGGCCCAAAAATGGCCTAGAAATTGGGAAGAAAACAGCCAAAAAACAGGAGGTAAAACGGCCAAAAATGGGGTAAAATGGGGAAAATCAGAAATGGGGGAAAAAATGACCCAAAAATGGGGAAAAAATGGACCAAAAATTGGGGAATAAGTGGCTAAAAAATGGGGAATAAATGACCCAAAAATGGGGAATAAATGACCCAAAAATGGGGAATAAATGGCCCAAAAATAGCCCAAAACACCCTGAAATACCCTGGAAAAAACAGCCCCAAATCCCCTTTAAATTCCCCCAAATTTCTCCCTTATTATTTTCAAATTACCTTTAAATTCCTCAAATCCTCTTTTAACCCCCCAAAATCACCTTTTAACCCCCCAAATCCCCCAAAATGCCCTTTAAATCCCCTTCAGATCCTCCAAACCCCCTTTAAAACCCCCCAAAATACCATTTAGATCCCCAAAATCCCCTTTAAACCCCCCCAAATCCCATTTAAACCCCTCAAAATCCCCTTTAAAACCCCCCAAAATTCCGATTTTTTCTTTTTTCTTTCCCTTTAAACCCCCCAAAATCCCAATTAAAATCCCCAAAAATCCCCTTCAACCCCCCCCAGATTTTGTGAACCCCCCAAAAAAAGTGAATTTTTGTTATTTTTTTGCAGCTACTCCGGGGAGGAGATCGAGGCCAAGGTGGCCACGTTCCGCACGATGCTCCTGGAGAAGGACGACGGCCCCGGGGACCCCGAGCAGAAACCCACGTAATTAACTGATTTATTAATTAATTCCTAATTAATTAATACTCTCTGGGGGTTGGGGGGGGTGTGGGAGGGAAAAAACCGGGGGTTTGGGGGGGAAAAAATTGATTTTTTGAGGGGGAAAATGAATTTTTGGGGAAAAAAATGGAGATTTCGGAGGGAAAAATGGGATTTGGGGAGGAAAAATGGGATTTTGGGAGGAAAAATGGGGATTTGGGAGGGAAAAAATGGATTTTTGGAAAGAAAAATGGGAATTTTTGGAGGAAAATGGGGATTTGGGAGGGAAAATGGAGATTTTTGGGGGAAAAAAAGAGATTTTGGGGGTGTCACTAATTAATCAGAGGGTTCTGAGGTGTCAGTTAATTAATCCTTGTTAATTAGCATGATGGAGATACTAATTAATTAATTATCCCTTATTAATTAGTGAATTCAGGCTGAACTTTCAGGGCTCATTTGACTCCTCATTAAGGGCAGGAATTTGGAGAGTTTTGGGGGTGTCATTAATTAATTAATCTTCATTAATTAGCGTGATAGAGACCCACACTCTGGCCGAGGCTAACGAGGTGTCACTAATTAATTAATTTCATTAATTAGCGTGACAGAGACGCACGCCCTGGCCGAGGCTAACGAGCGGAAGAACGAGGTGTCAGTAATTAATTAATCCCATTAATTAGCGTGACAGAAACCCACGCCCTGGCCGAGGCTAACGAGGTGTAATTAGCTAATTAATTTCATTAATTAGGGTCACAGAGACGCACGCCCTGGCCGAGGCTAACGAGGTGTCACTAATGAATTAATTTCATTAATTAGTGTGACAGAAACCCACGCCCTGGCCGAGGCTAACGAGGTGTAATTAATTAATTAATCTCATTAATTAGTGTGACAGAAACCCACGCCCTGGCCGAGGCTAACGAGGTGTCACTAATTAATTAATTAATTTCATTAATTAGTGTGACAGAAACCCACGCCCTGGCCGAGGCTAACGAGCGGAAGAACGAGCGGCTCCGCGCCGCCTTCGGCATCAGCGACTCCTACGTGGACGGGAGCGCCTTCGACCCGGCCCGGCGCGCCCGGGAGGGGCCCCCCGAGCCCCCCGAGGTGCCCAGGTACCCCTGAGACCCCCAAAATAACCCTGAGACCCCCTGGGAGGGGCCCCCCGAGACTGCCAGGTAACCCCCAAATAAACCTGGGACCCCAAAAACTGCCCCCCGAGGCACCCAGGTAACCCTGAGACCCCAAAAATAAACCTGAGACCCCCCTGAGACACTCCAAATAACACTGAGACCCCCGCGAGGGGCCCCCGCGCCCCTCGAGACTGCCAGGTACCCCCAAAACTGCCCTGGGACCCCCCAAAATAACACTGAGACCCCCCCTAAGACACCCAGGTGTATCCTGAGACCCTCCAGGAGCCCCCCAGGACACCCAGGTAACCCCAAAAATAGTTCTGGGAACCCCAAAATAAGCCTGAGACCCCAAAAAACCGCCCCGGGAGCCGCCTCAGGAGCCCCCTGAGCCACCCAGGTAACCTCTGAGACCCCCAAAAATAACCCAGGGACCCCAAAAACCCCCCTGAGCTCTCCCAGAGCCCCCCAGGGACCCTCTGAGCCTTTGGGGCCACCCCAAAACCCCCCAAAAAACCCCCAAAAATGCCCTTTTTGTGCCCCCCCAGCGCGGTGCCCGAGGAGTCCAGCTCCAGGTCCCCGTCCCCAAAACAGAAAAAGAAGAAAAAGAAGAAGGATCGGGGCAGGTGAGGGGGAGTTTGGGGGATTTTTGGGAGATTTTTGGGGGATTTGAAGGAATTTTGGGGGAGTTTGGGGGAAATTTTGGGTGATTTGGGGGATTTTAAAGGGAATTTTGGGGCACATTTTGAGTGATTTGAGGGAATTTTGGGTGATCTGGGGAGAATTTCATGTGATTTGGGGGGATTTTTGGGTGGGATTTGGGAGATTAAAAGGGAATTCAGAGGGATTTTCAGTGACTTGTGGGAATTTTGGGTGGAATTTGAGGAATTTTGGGTGGAATTTTGGGTGCAATTTTGGGTATAATTTGGGGTGGATTTTGAAGGAATTTGGGGGATTTGGGGTGGAATTTTAGCGATTTTGGTTGGAATTTGGGGGAATTTTGGGGGGAATTGGAGATTTTGAGTGGAATCTTGGGTGGAATTTGGGGTGACTTCGAGTAGAATTTTGGGTGGAATTTTGGGGTGATTTGTGGGAATTTTGGGATATTTTGGGTGGAATTTTGGGGGATTTTGGGGTCTCCCATCCCTTCCCCCCCAGGTCCGCCAGTCGCTCTGGGGAGAGAAAGAAAAGCAAGAAAAAGAAGCACAGGTGAGGTGGGCGTGGCCATGTAAATGAGGGGGCGTGGCAAACACCACACAGGGCCACTGGCACACACATGAGGGGCGTGGCCATGCAAATGAGGGGCGTGGCCAACAACAGACAGGGAACATGGACACACAAGGGGCGTGGCCAAATTGATCAGGCGTATATGGGCAGATATGAGAGGGGGCGTGGTCAGGTAAGGGGGTGTAGCCAGAAAGCTTAAAGGGGCGTGGCCTGAACTCAGATAAGGAGAGTGTGGCCACAAGGGGATGGCGTTTATCTGATATGTAAAAAAAGGGGCGTGGCTAAGCTGCTAAGGGGGCGTGGCTTGCAGTAAGAGAAGATTAGTGTGGCCACCAAGGGGCAGCACTCACCTAAAACTAAAAGTGGGCGTGGCTAAAGCACAGGTGAGAAGGGGCGTGGCCTCTGGGGGGAAACACCTATTTGCCAGGTAAAAAGTGGGTGTGGCCACATCCATACAAGGGACGTGGCCTCACTAAACCCCGCCCCTTTCCCCTCCTCCAGGTCGGAGTCTGAGGCCAAGAAGAGAAAGCACCGGTAAGGAGGGGGGAGGGGTGGGCGTGGCCTCAGGGTGGGCGTGGCCTCAGGGTGGGCGTGGCCTCCCTGCTGACGTCACCGCCCATCTCCCCCAGCTCTCCCAGCCCCAAGGCCAAGCACAAGGCCAAGGAGAAGAAACGCAAAAGGTGAGTCCAGACCCCTCCCCCCACCCCCCTTCACACCTGAGCCCCTCCCCCACCCTCCCCTGACCTCTGTCTCTGCCCCTCCCCCCACAGATCCACCAGCCAATCGCAGAAGCCGGAGCGCTCCTCCTCCCCGGCCGGCTCCTCCTCCTCCTCAGGCTCCTCCCGCAGCAGGTAAAGCCCCTCCCCCTTTTTATCCTTCCCAAACCCCTCCCCCTTTTTCCTCCCTCCCTCCCCCACCCACCCACGGCCCTGCCCCTCCCCCGCAGGTCCCGCAGCGCCACGGCCCCGCCCTCGGCCCCGCCCTCGGCCCCGCCCCGCGGCGAAGAGGAGCCCAAGGTGCCTTCGGCCTCACCTGCCGCCGCCGCCCCTCCCCCTCCGCAGGTGAGCGCCGGGGGCGGGGCCAAAGGGGCGGGGAGGGGGAAAAAGGGGCGGGGCCGAACCGTCATAGTGGGATTTTTTTATTTTTTAATATTTTCTTTTTTAAATTTTTGTTGTTGTAATTGTGTCCCGGCAGGAGCCGCAGCCGGAGCCGCTCGCGCCGTCCCCGGCGCCGTCCCCCGGCCTCCCCTCCTCGGAGCCGCCGCCCGTGAGCCCCTCCCCTCCCCCTCCCCGAGCCCCGCCCTCCCCGCCCCGCCCCGCCCCTTCCCCCACCCCTCCCCCTCCCCCAAAGCGCTCCTCGGCCGCCCCTCCCCCTCCATCATCATCCTCCTCCTCCTCCCAACCCGCCATCCCTCCCCGCTCCTCCTCCTCCCGCCGCTCCCGCTCCCGATCCCGATCCCGCTCCCGCTCCCGGCCTCGCCGCGGCGCCGGCACCGCCCGCAGCTCCCGGCGCTCCCGATCCCGGCCCCGATCCCGGCGCCGCTCCCGCTCCCGGCCGCGGCGCCGCTCCCGCTCCCGCACCCCGCTCTGGACGCCCAACGCCACCTCCCCGCTGCGCTGGCCCGGCGTGCCCGGGATGGCCGCGGCGCTGACCACCGCGACGGTCAGTGCCAGCACCACGGCCAGGTCACGCTCACGGTCCCGCCCGCGCCGCCGGTCGCGCTCACGGCGCCGGTCGCGCTCGCGGCGCTGGGGACGGTCGCGGTCGCGCTCGCGGTCGCGGCGACGCTCACGATCCACGTTACGCCGATCCAGATCACCTTTACGGCGTTCTAGATCACCTTTACGCCGTTCTAGATCGCCTTTACGGCGTTCTAGGTCACCGATCCGGCGTTCTAGGTCGCCTTTACGCCGATCCCGGTCGCCTTTACGGCGTTCCCGCTCCCGGCGTCGCTCCCGCTCCCCGATCCGCCGCTCCCGTTCCCGGCGCCGTTCCCGCTCCCGGCGCCGTTCCCGCTCCCCGATCCGCCGATCGCGCTCCCGGCGCCGCTCCCGGTCCCTGTCACCGTCCCCCGAGAGGCGCCGCCACCGCCGGGGCGGGACCCGCCGCAGCCGCTCGGAATCTTCCGGAAAGTCCCGCCGGGGAGGGGGCGGGGCCTCCCGGAGGAGCCGCTCGCTGTCGTCGCCCCTCCCCAAGAAACGGGCGCGGCCGCGCTCGCGGTCGGCGTCGGCGCCGCGGCGTCACCGGGGCCGCAGTGACAGCCCCTCCCCCGGCGTCGCCTCCCCTCCCCCGCCCAACAGGGCGTCCCCCACCCCTCCCCCGCCCGCTGTCGGGGCCGCCCCTCCCCCCGGTGTCACCGTTGTCCCCTCCCCCGTCCCCTCCCCGTCGCCGGCGCGGCCCAAGTGGGTCCCCTTGGCCGAGCTGCACCCGCAGCCCCCGCGGGGGGTGACACCGGGGGGGACACCGGGGGTGGCACCCTCCAAATGGGTCCCCATTGGGGGCGGGGGAGGGGTGGCACAGCCCCTCCCCCCTCAGCCGGCACCGCCCGGCACCGAGTTGGGGACACCCGGTGTCACCAAAAGTGTCCCCGAGGTCGCCAAGGCCGCCCCAGAGGTGACCAAAGCCACCCCCGAGGTGACCAAAGCCGCCCCCGAGGTGACAGCGGTGACAGCGGCGGTGGCACCGCCCAGGGAGGAGGAGAAGCCGCCCCAGGGGGCTGAGGGGACACCAGGGATGTCACCAGGGGCCACCAAAGTGTCCCCAGCGGCCAAGGCGGGCGGCGGGGACACCAAACCGGGCGTTGGGGACACCAAAGTGACACCGAGCGATGTTAAACC
>NC_139799.1:721135-822393 GCF_965231275.1 Zosterops lateralis
AGATGACACAGGACACCCCAGGACACCCCACAGATGACCCAGGACACCCCCAGGCCCACCCAGGCCACCCCAGGGCGCCCCCCATCTGTCCCAACCCCACCCCCCGAGCTCCCCTCCCCCACCCCTCACCCCACTCCCCCCTTTAACCCCTCAGGGGGGCCTGGTGGTCCCCCCCGCCAGGGGCCGGAAGAGCCTCCAGGCCCCTCTGCAGATGAGGCAGAACCAGTAGAGCTGCGGGCCGCCAGGAGCGCGGCGGCGGCGTTGTAGGCCGGGGGCAGCACCCAAGGGACCCGGGCCAGCGGCAGGCCCCGGTGGCGCCCGTAGGCCCAGTACAGGTAGGGGAAGAGCAGCACGCGGCACCACAGGAACGTCACCAGCAGCGCCAGCCCGTTGAGCTTGTGCAGCGCCGTGTGCTGACGCCGCAGCTGCACAAGGGGGGGACAAGCAGGGGCATGGCTGGGGGGGCTCCAGGGGGCCCTGGGGGGGCGTGGGGACGGGGGTTGGGGGCTCCGGGGGGGCAGGGGGCAAGAGGGATTTTTGGGGATTTTTTTGGGATTTTTTTGGGGTTTTTTTGGGGTTTTTTTGGGGATTTTTTTCTGATTTTTTTGGAATATTTTTCAGATTTTTTTCGGATTTTTAGGGATTTTTTGGGGGATTTTTTGGGGATTTTTAGGGGATTTTTTGGGGGGATTTTTTGAGGGATTTTTTGGGATATTTTTTGGATTTTTTGGGGATTTTTTGGGGATTTTTTGGGGTTTTTTGGGGGATTTTTCGGATTTTTTTGGAATATTTTTCGGATTTTTTTCGGATTTTTTTCGGATTTTTGGGTAATTTTTTAGGGATTTTTTGGGGATTTTTTGAGGATTTTTTAGGGATTTTTTGGGGTTTTTTGGGATTTTTTGGGGTATTTTTTGGATAATTTTGGGGATTTTTTAAAGGACCATTTGGGGATTTTTTGGGATATTTTTAGGACAATTTTGGGATTTTTGGGGGGATTTTTTTTGTGGGATTTTTTTGGGATATTTTTGGGAATTTTTTTGGATTTTTTTTTTTTTTTTGTGTTTTGGGGAAAATTTTGGGGATTTCTTGGGATTTTTTGGGGAATTTTTTGGGATTTTTTGGGATTTTTTGGTGGTTTTTTGGGATTTTTTGGTGGTTTTTTTGGGATTTTTTGGGGGATTTTTTGGGGATTTTTTGGGGGATTTTTTGGGGATTTTTTGGGGATTTTTTGAGGGATTTTTTGGGATTTTTTGGGATTTTTTGGGGATTTTTTGGGGATTTTTTGGGGATTTTTTTCTGATTTTTTTGGAATATTTTTCAGATTTTTTTCGGATTTTTAGGGATTTTTTTGTGGGATTTTTTAGGGAATTTTTAGGGTTTTTTTGGGGATTTTTTTGGGGATTTTTAGGGATTTTTTTGGGATTTTTAGGGGATTTTTTGGGATTTTTTTAGGGATTTTTGAGAATTTTTTTAGGGATTTTTGCAGATTTTTTGGGGATTTTTTTAGGGATTTTTTGGGGATTTTTTTAGGGATTTTTTTCAAATTTTTTGGGATTTTTTGTGGGATTTTTTGGGATTTTTTTCTGATTTCTTACGGAATTTTTTTGGATTTTTTTGGATTTTTTGGGGATTTTTTGGGGGATTTTTTGGGGATTTTTTAGGGATTTTTTTTGGGGGAATTTTTGGGGATTTTTTGGGGATTTTTTGGGATTTTTTTGGGGATTTTTTGGGGATTTTTTTGGAATATTTTTCAGATTTTTTAGGGATTTTTTTCGGATTTTTGGGTAATTTTTTGGGGATTTTTTGGGGATTTTTTGGATTTTTTTAGGGATTTTTTTGGGATTTTTTTGGGATTTTTCTGGGATTTTTTGGGGATTTTTTGGGGATTTTTTGGGGATTTTTTGGGATTTTTTTAGGGATTTTTTGGGGAATTTTTGGGGATTTTTTGGGATTTTTAGGGGATTTTTTAGGGATTTTTTGGGGGATTTTTAGGGATTTTTTGGGATTTTTTTTTGGGATTTTTTGGGGATTTTTTGGGATTTTTTTGGGATTTTTTGGGGATTTTTTAGGGATTTTTTGGGGATTTTTTGGGGATTTTTTGGGATTTTTGGGGGATTTTTTTGGGATTTTTTGAGGATTTTTTGGGGATTTTTTTGGGATTTTTTGGGGATTTTTTAGGGATTTTTTAGAGATTTTTTTGGGGTTTTTGGGGATTTTTTTGGGATTTTTTTAGGGGATTTTTTTGGGATTTTTTAAGGAATTTTTGGGGATTTTTTGGGGATTTTTTGAGGGATTTTTTGGGGATTTTTTGGGATTTTTTGGGGATTTTTGGGGATTTTTTGGGATTTTTTTGGGGGGATTTTTTGGGGATTTTTTGGGGATTTTTTGGGATTTTTTTGGGATTTTTTGGGGATTTTTTGGGGATTTTTTTCTGATTTTTTGGGGATTTTTTAGAGATTTTTGGGGGATTTTTTTTGGGGATTTTTTTGGGTTTTTTTTCGGATTTTTTGAAATTTTTTTGGGGATTTTTTGGGGATTTTTTGAGATTTTTTTGGGGATTTTTTGGGGATTTTTTGGGGGGATTTTTTGGGGGATTTTTTGGGATTTTTTTGGGATTTTTTGGGGATTTTTTTGGGAATTTTTTTGGGAATTTTTTGGGGATTTTTTTGGGGATTTTTTGGGGATTTTTTGGGATTTTTTTAGGGATTTTTAGTGGATTTTTTTCTGATTTTTTTGGGGATTTTTTGGGGGATTTTTTTCGGATTTTTTAGGGATTTTTTGCAGATTTTTTGAGATTTTTTGGGGATTTTTTGGGGATTTTTTGGGATTTTTTGGGGATTTTTTGGGGAATTTTTGGGATTTTTTAGGGATTTTTTGGGGATATTTTTGGGGATTTTTTGGGGATATTTTTGGGGATTTTTGGGGGGTTTTTTGGGGTTTTTTTAGGGATTTTTTGGGGATTTTTTGGGGGATTTTTTGGGATTTTTTTGAGGAATTTTTGGGGATTTTTTGAGATTTTTTTGGGGTTTTTTTGGGGATTTTTTTGGGGTTTTTTGGGGATTTTTTTGGGATTTTTTGGGATTTTTTGAGGGATTTTTTGGGATTTTTTTGGGATTTTTTTGGGAATTTTTAGACATTTTTTGGGATTTTTTTGGGGATTTTTTGGGGGATTTTTTGGATTTTTTTTTCGGATTTTTTGGGGATTTTTTGGGGATTTTTTGGGATTTTTTGGGGGATTTATTGGGATTTTTTGAAGGATTTTTGGGCAATTTTTTGGCGATTTTTTTGGGGATTTTTTTAGGGATTTTTTTGAGATTTTTTAGGGATTTTTTGGGATTTTTTGGGGATTTTTTTGGGATTTTTTAAGGAACTTTTGGGGATTTTTTGGGGTTTTTTTGGGGATTTTTGGGGGATTTTTTGGATTTTTTTTCGGATTTTTTGGGGATTTTTTTGGGTAATTTCTTTGGGGATTTTTTAGGGATTTTTTGGGGATTTTTTTGGGGATTTTTTGGGGGATTTTTTTAGGGATTTTTTTGGGATTTTTTTGGGGATTTTTTGGGATTTTTTGGGATTTTTTGGGGTTTTTTGGGGATTTTTAAGGGATTTTTTTCTGATTTTTTAGGGATTTTTTGGGGATTTTTTGGGATTTTTTTAGGGATTTTTAGTGGATTTTTTTCTGATTTTTTGGGGATTTTTTAAAGGAATTTTTGGGGATTTTTTGGGAGTTTTTTGGAATATTTTTCGGATTTTTTAGGGATTTTTTTCGGATTTTTGGGTAATTTTTTGGGGATTTTTTTGGGGTATTTTTTAGGGATTTTTTTGAGATTTTTTGGGGATTTTTTGGGATTTTTTGGGGATTTTTTTGGGGGTTTTTAGGGGATTTTTTGGGGGTTTTTTTGGGATTTTTTGTGGATTTTTTGGGGGATTTTTTTAGGGATTTTTTGGGGATTTTTTGGGATTTTTTGGGATTTTTTGGGGATTTTTTGGGGATTTTTTGGGATTTTTTGGGATTTTTTTTTGGGGGATTTTTTGGGATTTTTTTAGGGGATTTTTTTGGGGGATTTTTTGGGATTTTTTTGGGATTTTTTGGGGGATTTTTTGGGATTTTTTTAGGGATTTTTGTAGGATTTTTTTCAGATTTTTGGGGATTTTTTTGGATTTTTTTTCAGATTTTTTGGGGATTTTTTTGGGATTTTTTTCAGATTTTTTTTCAGATTTTTTTGGGATTTTTTGGGGATTTTTTTGGGATTTTTGGGGGATTTTTTTGGGGATTTTTTAGGGATTTTTTGGGGGTTTTTTGGGTTTTTTTGGGGATTTTTTTTGATTTTTTTAGGGATTTTTGGGGATTTTTTGGGGATTTTTTTGGGGAATTTTTGGGGATTTTTTAGGGATTTTTTGGGGATTTTTAGGGATTTTTTAGGGATTTTTTGGGGATTTTTTGGGGATTTTTTGGGGATTTTTGGGGGATTTTTTAGAGATTTTTTGAGGATTTTTGGGGGGATTTTTTTGGGATTTTTTGGGGGGATTTTTTTGGGACTTTTTAGGGATTTTTTGGGGATTTTTTAGGGATTTTTTGGGGATTTTTTAGGGGATTTTTTTTCTGATTTTTTTGGGGATTTTTTGGGATTTTTTTCGGATTTTTTGAAGGATTTTTTGAAGGATTTTTGAAGGATTTTTGGGGATTTTGGGGGGATTTTTTGGGGATTTTTTGGGGATTTTTTTGGGATTTTTTTTGGGATTTTTAGGGGATTTTTGGGGATTTTTTTAGGGAATTTTTGGGGATTTTTTAGGGATTTTTTTTGGATTTTTTGGGGGATTTTTCGGGGATTTTTTTAGGGATTTTTTGGGGATTTTTTTGAGATTTTTTTGGGATTTTTCGGGGATTTCTGTGGGTTTTTCAGGCCCAGTACAGGTAGGGGAAGAGCAGCACGCGGCACCACAGGAACGTCACCAGCAGCGCCAGCCCGTTGAGCTTGTGCAGCGCCGTGTGCTGACGCCGCAGCTGCACAAGGGGGGGACAAGCAGGGGCATGGCTGGGGGGGCTCCAGGGGGCCCTGGGGGGGCGTGGGGACGGGGGTTGGGGGCTCCGGGGGGGCAGGGGGCAAGAGGGATTTTTGGGGATTTTTTGGGGTTTTTTTGGGGATTTTTTGGGGTTTTTTGGGGATTTTTTGGGGATTTTTTGGGATTTTTTTTGGGATTTTTTAGAGATTTTTTTTAATATTTTTTGGGATTTTTTGGGAATTTTTAAGGGATTTTTTGGGATTTTTTGGGGATTTTTTGGGGATTTTTTTCGGATTTTTTTGGGGAATTTTTTGAGATTTTTTGAGATTTTTTTGGGGTTTTTTTTGGAATATTTTTCGGATTTTTTTCGGATTTTTTTCGGATTTTTGGGCAATTTTTGGGGATTTTTTGGGATTTTTTGGGGATTTTTAGGGGATTTTTTTGAGATTTTTTAGGGATTTTTTGGGATTTTTTTGGGATTTTTGGGGATTTTTTGGGGGTTTTTTGGCGATTTTTCAAAATATTTTTTGGGATTTTTTGGGAATTTTTAAGGGATTTTTTGGGGATTTTTTGGGGATTTTTTGAGGGATTTTTTGGGGGATTTTTTGGGGATTTTTCAAAATATTTTTTGGGATTTTTGGGAATTTTTAAGGGATTTTTTTGGGATTTTTTTAGGGATTTTTTTGGGATTTTTTTCTGATTTTTTTGGGGATTTTTTTGGGATTTTTTGGGGATTTTTTTTGGATTTTTTTTCGGATTTTTGAAGGATTTTTTGAAGGATTTTGGGGGATTTTTTTGGAATATTTTTCGGATTTTTTTGGGATTTTTTTGGAATATTTTTCGGATTTTTTAGGGATTTTTTTCAGATTTTTAGGTAATTTTTTGGGGATTTTTTGGGAATTTTTTGGGGATTTTTTGGGATTTTTTGGGGATTTTTTTGGGGATTTTTTGGGATTTTTAGGGGATTTTTTGGGATTTTTTTAGGGATTTTTTGGGGATATTTTTCAGATTTTTTAGGGATTTTTTTCGGATTTTTAGGTAATTTTTGGGGGGGATTTTTTGTGGATTTTTTGGGGATTTTTTTGGAATATTTTTCGGATTTTTTAGGGATTTTTTTTCAGATTTTTAGGTAATTTTTTGGGGATTTTTTTGGGATTTTTTTCTGATTTCTTACGGAATTTTTTTGGATTTTTTTTGGATTTTTTGGGATTTTTTAGGGATTTTTTTGGGTATTTTTTGGGGATTTTTTTTGGGGGGATTTTTTAGGGATTTTTGTGGATTTTTTAGGGATTTTTTTTCGGATTTTTTGAAGGATTTTTGGGGATTTTTTTGAGATTTTTTGGGGATTTTTTTAGGGATTTTTAGGGGATTTTTTTCGGATATTTTTGGGGATTTTGGGGGGATTTTTTGGGATTTTTAGGGATTTTTTAGGGATTTTTTCAGGGAATTTTTGTTCGGATTTTTGGGGATTTTTTAGGGGATTTTTTAGGGGATTTTTTGCGGAATTTTTGGGGATTTTTTTGGGATTTTGAAAGGAATTTTTAGGGGATTTTTTGGGGATTTTTTGAGATTTTTTTGGGGATTTTTTGGGGATTTTTTGGGGATTTTTTGGGATTTTTTGGGGGATTTTTGGGGGATTTTTTGGGATTTTTTGGGATTTTTTTAGGGATTTTTTAGAGATTTTTCAAAATATTTTTTGGGATTTTTTGGGAATTTTTAAGGGATTTTTTGGGGATTTTTTGGGATTTTTTTGGGATTTTTGGGGGGTTTTTTGGGGATTTTTTGGGGATTTTTTGGGGGTTTTTTGGTGGGGTTTTTTGGGATTTTTTAGGGATTTTTTGTGGATTTTTTGGGGGATTTTTTTAGGGATTTTTGGGGATTTTTTTGGGATTTTTTGGGGGATTTTTTGGGGATTTTTCAAAATATTTTTTGGGATTTTTTGGGAATTTTTAAGGGATTTTTTGGGGATTTTTTGGGGATTTTTGGGGGATTTTTTAGGGATTTTTTTGTGGGATTTTTTGGGGAATTTTTTGGGGATTTTTTGAGGATTTTTTTGGGATTTTTTAGAGTTTTTTTTAATATTTTTTGGGGAATTTTTTGGGATTTTTTGGGGATTTTTTGGGATTTTTTGGGGGGATTTTTTGGGATTTTTTGGGGGTATTTTTTGGGATTTTTTGGGGATTTTTAGGGGATTTTTTGGGATTTTTTTGGGGATTTTTGAAGGATTTTTTGAAGGATTTTTTGAAGGATTTTTGGGGATTTTTTTGGGATTTTTAGGTGATTTTTTTCGGATTTTTTAGGGATTTTTTGGGCAGTTTTAGGGATTTTTTTAGGGATTTTTTGGGGATTTTTTTGGGATTTTTTGGGGATTTTTGGGGGATTTTTTTGGGATTTTTTTAAGGAATTTTTGGGGTTTTTTTGGGGATTTTTTTGGGATTTTTTTGGGATTTTTTGGAAAATTTTTCAGATTTTTTAGGGATTTTTTTCGGATTTTTGGGTAATTTTTTGGGATTTTTTGGGGATTTTTTGGGGAATTTTTGGGGATTTTTTAGAGATTTTTTTGGGATTTTTAGGGGATTTTTTGGGGGTTTTTTGGGGATTTTTTGGGATTTTTTAGGGATTTTTGCAGATTTTTTGGGATTTTTTCTGATTTTTTGGGGATTTTTTGGGGATTTTTTTGGGTAATTTTTTTGGGGATTTTTTAGGGATTTTTTTGGGGATTTTTTGGGGGGGATTTTTAGGGATTTTTGGGGGGATTTTTTGGGGAATTTTTTAATGGGATTTTATTGGGATTTTCATGGGATTTTTATGGGATTTTTTGGGGGATTTTTATGGGATTTTTCCATTTTCGCTCATTTTTCGGTCATTTTTAACGGGATTTTTTTGGGGATTTTTTGTGGATTTTTTGGGATTTTTTGGAGATTTTTTGGGGATTTTTTGGGATTTTTTTGGGATTTTTTTGGATTTTTTTTCTGATTTTTTGGGGGATTTTTTCTGATTTTTTGGAGATTTTTTGGGGATTTTTTTGGGTAATTTTTTGGGGGATTTTTTGTGGATTTTTTGGGGGGATTTTTAGGGATTTTTGGGGGGATTTTTTTGGGGAATTTTTTAATGGGATTTTATTGGGATTTTCATGGGATTTTTTATGGGATTTTTTTGGGGATTTTTTGGGGATTTTTTTGGGGATATTTTTGGGGTATTTTTTTGGGAATTTTTTGGGATTTTTTGGGGAATTTTTGGGGGATTTTTTGGGGATATTTTTGGGGCATTTTTTGATTAATTTTGGGGATTTTTTTGGGATAATTTGGGATATTTTTGGGGATTTTTTTGGGATAATTTGGGGACATTTGGGGACATTTGGGGACACTTTGGGGACTCTCACCCAGGATGAGCACCTTGCCCAGGCACACGAAGGGCGTGCTCAGCTCGGCCATCAGCAGACAGCCCAGGAAGAAATCGCCTTTGCCCTGACGCCACAGCTGGACACGGAAATGGCATTAAAGGGGATAAAAATGGCTTTAAAGGTGATAAAAATGGCATTAAAGGTGATAAAATGGCATTAAAGGGGATAAAAATGGCATTAAAGGGGATAAAAATGGAATTAAAGGTGATAAAAATGGAATTAAAGGGCATAAAAATGGCATTAAAGGTGATAAAAATGGAATTAAAGGGCATAAAAATGGCATTAAAGGTGATAAAAATGGAATTAAAGGTGATAAAAATGGCATTAAAGGTGATAAAAATGGAATTAAACGTGATAAAAATGGCATTAAAGGTGATAAAAATGGCATTAAAGGGGATAAAAATGGCATTAAAGGTGATAAAATGGCATTAAAGGGGATAAAAATGGCATTAAAGGTGATAAAAACGGAATTAAAGGTGATAAAAATGGAATTAAAGGGCAGAAAAATGGCATTAAAGGGAATAAAATGGCATTAAAGGGCACAAAAATGGAATTAAAGGTGATAAAAACGGAATTAAAGGTGATAAAAATGGCATTAAAGGTCATTAAAGGGTTATTAAAGGTCACCAAAGGGTCACCAAATCCCCAGCCCGACCCCCAGGTGTGTCCCCAGGTGTGTCCCAGGTGTGTCCCCAGGTGTGTCCCAGGTGTCCCCAGGTGTGTCCCAGGTGTGTCCCAGGTGTGTCCCCAGGTGTGTTCCAGGTGTCCCCAGGTGTGTCCCAGGTGTGTCCCCAGGTGTGTCCCAGGTGTGTCCCCAGGTGTCCCAGGTGTGTCCCCAGGTGTGTCCCAGGTGTGTCCCCAGGTGTGTTCCAGGTGTCCCCAGGTGTGTCCCAGGTGTGTCCCAGGTGTGTCCCCAGGTGTGTCCCCAGGTGTGTCCCAGGTGTGTCCCCAGGTGTGTTCCAGGTGTCCCCAGGTGTGTCCCCAGGTGTGTCCCAGGTGTGTCCCCAGGTGTGTCCCAGGTGTCCCCAGGTGTCCCCAGGTGTGTCCCAGGTGTGTCCCAGGTGTGTCCCCAGGTGTGTCCCAGGTGTGTCCCCAGGTGTCCCCAGGTGTGTCCCCAGGTGTGTCCCCAGGTGTGTCCCAGTGTGCCGGTGTCCAAGTGCCCAAAAATCCCCATTTTCCACCCAAATTTCACTGGATTTTCACCCATTTTTTTCCCAGGTGTGTCCAGGTGTGTGTTATGACTCTCAGGTGTATCCCAGGTGTATCCCCCATGTCTCAGGTGTCCCCAGGTGTGCCCAGGTGACAAAAAATCCCCATTTTTCACCCAAATTTCACCGGATTTTCACCCAAATTTCGCCCAAATTCCCTCCCAGGTGTCCCCAGGTGTCCCCAGGTGTGCCCAGGTGTCCCCAGGTGTCCCCAGGTGTCCCCAGGTGTGCCCAGGTGTGACTCACGGTGGCCACGGGGAAGCAGACCAGCACCATGGCCAGGTGGTGCAGCACCATCAGCAGCTCGTGGCGCAGGAAGGCGGCGGCGCGCGCGGGGGGCGTGGCCGGGCCGTGCCCCTTCACCTGCGCCCTCTGCTGGTGGCACAGGTACATGGCGTACACGTCATACAGGAAATAGGGCACGGCGAAGGGCGGGTAGGCCGAGGCCAGCCAGTGCCTGGGGACAGGTGAGACACAGGTGAGACACAGGTGAGGCACAGGTGAGACACAGGTGAGATACAGGTGAGATACAGGTGAGACACAGGTGAGACACAGGTGAGACACAGGTGAGATACAGGTGAGACAGGTGAGACACAGGTGAGACACAGGTGAGACACAGGTGAGATACAGGTGAGACAGGTGAGACACAGGTGAGACACAGGTGAGACACAGGTGAGACACAGGTGAGACACAGGTGAGATACAGGTGAGACAGGTGAGACACAGGTGAGGCACAGGTGAGACACAGGTGAGATACAGGTGAGACACAGGTGAGACACAGGTGAGACACAGGTGAGACACAGGTGAAGTTTGGAGGGAAAAAAACCCCGAAAAAGTCCCAAAAATTCCCGAAATTTTACACCAAAATTCAGTAAAATTCACCCAAAATTCACCCAAAACTTCCCATTTAATTCACCTGGGACAGGTGAGACACAGGTGAGACACAGGTGAAGTTTGGAGGAAAAAAACCCAAAAAAATCCCAAAAAAATCCCAAAAATCCCCAATTTTTTATGACAAAATTTAGTAAAATTCACCCAAAATTCACCCAAAATCTCCCATTTAATTTACCTGGGACAGGTGAGACACAGGTGAGACACAGGTGAGACACAGGTGAGACACAGGTAAAGTTTAGAGAAAAAAATCCCCAAAAAAATCTCAAAAATTCCCAAAATTTTACACCAAAGTTCAGTAAAATGGCCCCAAAAATCACCCAAAATTCTCCTGGGACAGGTGAGACACAGGTGAGACACAGGTGTGTCCCAGGTGTGTCCCCAGGTGTGTCCCAGGTGTGTCCCAGGTGTGTCCCAGGTGTCCCCAGGTGTCCCCAGGTGTGTCCCCAGGTGTCCCCAGGTGTGTCCCAGGTGTGTCCCCAGGTGTCCCCAGGTGTGTCCCAGGTGTCCCCAGGTGTGTCCCAGGTGTTCCAGGTGTGTCCCAGGTGTCCCCAGGTGTGTCCCAGGTGTCCCCAGGTGTGTCCCCAGGTGTCCCCAGGTGTCCCCAGGTGTGTCCCAGGTGTGTCCCCAGGTGTCCCCAGGTGTCCCCAGGTGTGTCTCAGGTGTCCCCAGGTGTCCTCAGGTGTCCCCAGGTGTCCCCAGGTGTCCCCAGGTGTGTCCCAGGTGTGTCCCCAGGTGTCCCCAGGTGTGTCCCAGGTGTGTCCCCAGGTGTCCCCAGGTGTGTCCCAGGTGTGTCCTCAGGTGTGTCCCAGGTGTCCCCAGGTGTGTCCCAGGTGTGTCCCAGGTGTGTCCCCAGGTGTGTCCCCAGGTGTGTCCCCAGGTGTCCCCAGGTGTCCCAGGTGTGTCCCCAGGTGTGTCCCCAGGTGTCCCCAGGTGTGTCCCAGGTGTGTCCCAGGTGTCCCCAGGTGTGTCCCCAGGTGTGTCCCCAGGTGTGTCCCCAGGTGTCCCCAGGTGTGTCCCAGGTGTGTCCCCAGGTGTGTCCCCAGGTGTCCCAGGTGTGTCCCCAGGTGTGTCCCCAGGTGTCCCCAGGTGTGTCCCAGGTGTGTCCCAGGTGTGTCCCCAGGTGTGTCCCCAGGTGTGTCCCAGGTGTGTCCCAGGTGTGTCCCAGGTGTCCCCAGGTGTCCCCAGGTGTGTCCCCAGGTGTGTCCCCAGGTGTGTCCCCAGGTGTGTCCCAGGTGTCCCCAGGTGTCCCCAGGTGTCCCCAGGTGTCCCAGGTGTCACTCACTGGTCATCGATGACGTGCTGACAGGAGCTGGAGATGATGTACCCGGCCGTGGACGCCATCACCGCCTGCACCGACGACACCAGCCTGGGGACACCAGGGTGACATCAGGGGTGACACGGGAGGTGACACGGGAGGTGACACGGGAGGTGACACAGGTGACACACACGGGGGGGGGGGGGATGGGCCGATGTCCCCAATCCGTGTCCCCCCCCCGCGTGTCACCGGCCACGTGACACGGATAATCCTGTCCCCTCCCCCCCCTCGGATTATTGTCCCCAACCCCCCCCCTGGATTGTCCCCAAGTGTCCCCTCCACCCCGCCCCCCACCGTGGCCTGGCCTTGTCACTTGTCATTTGTCACTTGTCACTTGTCCCTGATCCCCCCCCTGGCCAGGCCAGCAAGTGGCTTTGTCACCTCCTTGTCACCTCACTGTGTCACCTCCTTGTCACCCCACTGTGTCACCTCCCTGTGTCACCTCCCTGTGTCCCCTCCTGTGTCCCCTCCCTGTGTCACCTCCCTGTGTCCCCTCCCTGTGTCACCTCCCTGTGTCACCTCCCTGTGTCACCTCCCTGTCCCCTCCCTGTCCCTTCCTTGTCCCCATCCCTGTCCCATCCCTGTCCCCTCCCTGTCCCCATCCCTGTCCCCATCCCTGTCCCCATCCCTGTCCCCTCCCTGTCCCCTCCCTGTCCCCATCCCTGTCCCCTCCCTGTCCCCATCCCTGTCCCCATCCCTGTCCCATCCCTGTCCCATCCCTGTCCCCTCCCTGTCCCCATCCCTGTCCCCAGGATGTCCCCAGGATGTCCCCTCTCTGTCCCCTCAGTGTCCCCTGGCTGTCCCCAGGATGTCCCCGGCCTATCCCATCCCCCTGGCTGTCCCCTCCCTGTCCTCTTGTCCCCTCTGTGTCCCCAAGCTGTCCCCTGGCTGTCCCCACCCCCCTGGCTGTCCCCTCCCTGTGTCACCTCCCTGTGTCACCTCCATCCCCATCCCTGTCACCTCCTTGTCCCCTCTCTGTCCCCAGGATGTCCCCGGCTGTCCCCTGGATGTCCTCTTGTCCCCTCTCTGTCCCCAGGATGTCCCCAAACTGTCCCCAGCCCTGTCCTCTCCATGTCCCCAGCCCTGTCCCCTCCCTGTGTCCCCTCCATCCCCTCCTTGTCCCCTCCATGTCCCCATCCCTGTCCCCCTCCCTGGCCCGGTGCCACCCCTGGCTGTCCCCGCAGTGTCCCCAGCCCTGTCCCTCTGTCCCTGTCCCCATCCCTGTGTCACCTCCATCCCCATCCCTGTCCCATCCCTGTCCCCCTGTCTGTCCCCAGCTGTCCCCGGCTGTCCCCTGTCTGTCCCCCGCTGTCCCCAGCCCTGTCCCCGGTGTCACCTGGCGGCCAGCACGGTGGCGCGGCCGTGGGGACAGCCGGCGATGGCGGCCAGCGCCCGTCGGGCCAGCAGGAAGAGCCCCGGGAAGAAGAGCAGCCCCGGCAGGGTCAGCAGCGCCGGCGACACCGACAGCGACGGCGACAATCGCGACACGGGCGGAGGCGACACCGGCGGCGACACCGGCATGGCCGGGCCCGGCGACAAGAGGGGGGGGGGGTGGTGGGGGGATGGAGGGGGAGGGGCCTGGGGACACACGGAGAGAGGGGGAGGGGCGTCAGGGGGATGGGCGGGCAGGGGGACAGCGAGGGGACAGCGAGGGGACAGCGAGGGGACAACAGAGGGGACAGCCAGGGGACAAGGGAGGGCATGGCCCCGGGGGCGGGGACACCGGGATAGGGATGGGGAGGGGCGGGGCCTGGGGAGGGGCGGGGCTTGATATGGGCGGGGCTTGATATGGGCGGGGCTTTAGGGGGATGGGGATAAGGGGAAAGAGGGAGGGGACACTGGGAATGAATGGAGGGGCGGGGCTTTGATGAGGGGCGTGGCTTGATGGCGCGGGGTTTGATTGGGCGGGGCTTGATGAGGGGCGGGGCTTGATGGCGCGGGGTATGATTGGGCGGGGCTTGATGAGGGGCGGGGCTTGATGGCGCGGGGTATGATTGGGCGGGGCTTGATGAGGGGCGGGGCTTGATGAGGGGCGGGGCTTGATTGGGCGGAACTTGATTGGGCGGGGCTTGATATGGGGCGGGGCTTAGGGGGCAGGGACAAGGGGACACAGGGATGGGATGGAGGGGCGGGGCTTGGGGAGAGGCGGGGCTTGGGGAGGGGCAGGACGAGGGAACACTAAGAATGAATGGAGGGGCGTGGCCCGGGATAGGGGCGGGGCTCTGGAGGGGCGGGGCTTAAGGGGATGAGGACAAGGGGATAAGGGGAGGGGCTTCAGTGAAGGGCGGGGTTTGGGGGCGTGGTCAAAGGGGATGGGGACAAGGGGACCCTAGGATTGAATGGAGGGGCGGGGCTTGGCTAGAGGGCGGGGCTAAAGGGGAGGGGACAAGGGGAGATGTAGAGGGGGCGGAGCTTCAGTGAAGGGCGGGGCTTAAGAAGGGATGGGGACAAGGGGACACTGGGAATGGATGGAAAGGCGTGGCTTGGGGAGGGGGCGTGGCTTAAGGGGCGGAGCCAACCAGGATTCGGAATTGCTATAGGGGTGTGGCCTGTATGCAAATAAGGGGCGTGGCCTCAACGCAATCTACAAACCGCTAAAGGGGCGTGGCCTAATGGCAAACCGACAAAGTGGGCGTGGCTTTAAGTGAAGGGGAGGAGCCAACCCCCCCCACACACTCCCACACTCCCACACTCCCCCCCCCCAGGCCCACCTCTATCTCTCCTTCCCTCCCGCGTTAATTCCCATCAATCTCCCCCTCACCGACAGCGGGGCGGGTCCGCGGCCTCCCTCAGCGCCTCATGAATATTCAGCGCGCCGCTTCCGGCCGCTCATTTGCATAAATTTGCATAAAATTCCATCCCGGCCGCTTCCCCCCCCCCCCCTCCCTTCCCTTTCCCCTCACGGCGTCGCCACAGAAACGGCGGGAACGCCGCGCCTGCGCTGATTGGCCCGCGCCGCCAGCCAATCACGGCGCGTTGCCGGGCAGAGTGGGGCGAGCAGAGACGAAAGGAGTGGCGCTGATTGGTTGAGAGGAAGGAAGGCGGGGCTTGAGGGGCGGACGGCCAATGGGAACGCGCGCGGGGAGGGGTTGCCATGGCGACGGCGCCGTGTGAGTAAAGTGGGCGGGGCTACGCGGTGCTTAATTAGCATATGATTAAACTCATGAATATTAATGAGGCTTTTAATGATGAGTTAATAATAATAATAAAGAGGTGGTGGCCACCGAGGCCACGCCCCCTCATTAAAGAGGAGGCGAGACCCCAAAATTTGGGGAGGGAGGGTCCCAAAGAAGGGGAGGAGCCAAAAAAGGGAGGGGCCAAAGGGGGTCCCCAAAAATTTTGGGGAATTGAGGGGGGGGAGGAGTCCCCAAAAATCCCCAAAAAAATCCCCAAAAAATCCCAAAAAAGTGGGGGAGGCGCCCCCAAAAAATTGAAAAGGGGGGGAGGGGTCCCCAAAAAATTGAGGGAAAAAACCCAAAAAAATTGGAAGGAAAAAAAGGGGGGAGGGGCCCAAAATTGGGGGATTGAGGGGGGGGAGGGCCCCCAAAAGTCCTCAAAAAATCCCAAAAGAATCCAAAAAACACCAAAAAAAAAAAAATTCCCCAAAAATCCCCCAAAAAATCCCCAAAAAATTCCCTAAAAAAATCCCCAAAAAATAAAAAAAAAATTCCCAAAAAATCCCAAAAAAATCCCCCAAAAAATCCCAAAAAATCCCAAAAAAATCCCCCAAAAATCCCCCAAAAATCCAAAAAAATCCCCCAAAAATCCCCCCCAAAATCCCAAAAAAATCCCAAAAAAATCCCAAAAAATCCCCCAAAAAATCCTAAAAAAACCCCCCCAAAATTCCAAAAAAATCTCCAAAAAATCCTCCCTAAAAAATCCCTAAAAAATAGTAATAAAAAAATCCCCCCAAAAATCCCCAAAAATATTAATAAAATCCCCCAAAATCCCCAAAAATCCTAAAAAAACCCCTAAAACCCCCCCAAAATCCCAAAAAAAATCCCCCAAAATTCCAAAGAAATCCCCAAAAAATCCCCAAAAAATCCCAAAATAATCCCAAAAATCCCAAAAAATCCCAAAAAAATCCCTTAAAAATCCCCAAAAATATTAATAAAATCCCCAAAAAATCCTCAAAAAATCGCAAAAAATCCCAAAAAAATCCCAAAAAAATCCCCAAAAAATCCCCCCAAAAATCCCAAAAAATCCCAAAAAATCCCCAAAAAATCCCCCCAAAAATCCCAAAAAATCCCAAAAAATCCCCAAAAAAATCCCCAAAAATTCCAAAAAATTCCCCCAAAAAATCTCTAAAAAAATCCGAAAAAAATCCCCAAAAATATTAATAAAATCCCCAAAAAATCCCCAAAAAATCGAAAAAAAATCCCAAAAAAATCCGAAAAAATCCCAAAAAATCCCAAAAAAATCCCAAAAAAATCCCCCCAAAATCCCAAAAAAATAAAAAAAAATCCCCAAAAATATTAATCAAGTCCCCAAAAAAATCCTCAAAAAACTCAAAAAAATTTCAAAATAATCCCCAAAAAATCCCAAAAAATACCCAAAAAATACCCAAAAAATCCCCCAAAAAATCCTTTAAAAACCCACCAAAATTCGAAAAAAATCCCCTAAAAAATCCTTTAAAAATCCCCCAAAAATCCTAAAAAAATCCCCCGAAAATCCCAAAAAAAATCCCCAAAAAAATCCCGCAAAAAATCCCCAAAAATCCCCTAAAAATCCCCTAAAAAATCCCCTAAAAAAGTCGTAAAAAATCCCCAAAATATCCCAAAAAATCCCCAAAAAATCCCAAATGATCCCCCCAAAAAAATCCCCAAAAAAATCTCTTAAAAACCTCCAAAAAATCCCCAAAAATCCCCAAAAAATCCCCAAAAAATCCTTTAAAAAATCCCCAAAAAATCCCCAAAAAACTCAAAAAAATTTCAAATAATTTCCAAAAAAATCCCCAAAAAATCCCCTAAAAAATCCCCCAAAAAATCCTTAAAAAACCCTCCAGAAATTCCAAAAAATCCAAAAAAAATCCCAAAAATTAAAAAAAATCCCCAAAAATCCCCCAAAAATCCCCCCCAAAAAATCCTTAAAAAACCCCCAAAATTGCCCAAAAAAATCCCAAAAAATCCCCAAAAAATCCCAAAAAAATCCCAAAAAAATCCCCAAAAAATCCCCAAAAAATCCCCAAAAAATCCCCAAAAAAATCCCCAAAAAAATCCCCAAAAAATCCCAAAATAATCTCAAAAAATATTTAAAAAAATCCCAAAAGACCCCTAAAAAATCCCCTAAAAATCGCAAAAAAATCCCAAAAAAATCCCCCAAAAATCCCCCCAAAAATCCTAAAAAATCCCTAAAAAATCCCCAAAAAATCCCCAAAAAATCCAAAAAAATCCCTAAAAAATCCCCAAAAAATCCAAAAAAATCCCTAAAAAATCCCCAAAAAATCCCCAAAAAATCCCCAAAAAATCCCCAAAAAATCCCCAAAAAAATCCCAAAAAATCCTCAAAAAATCCCCAAAACCCCCCCCAAAATTTCCAAAAAAATCTTCAAAAAATCCCAAAAAAATCCCCAAAAAATCCCTCCAAAAATCCCAAAAAATCCCCAAAAATCCCAAAAAATCCCCAAAAAAATCCCCAAAAATTCAAAAAAAATCCCCAAAAATTCCCTAAAAAAGTCCCAAAATAATCCCAAAAATCCCAAAAAATCCCAAAAAAATCCCTTAAAAATCCCCAAAAATATTAATAAAATCCCAAAAAAATCCCCAAAAAATCGCAAAAAAATCCCAAAAAAATCCGAAAAAAATCCCAAAAAAATCCCCCCAAAAATCCTAAAAAAATCCCCCCAAAATCCCCAAAAAAATCCCCAAAAAATCCTTTAAAAAACCCCCAAAATTAAAAAAAAATCCCCAAAAAATCCCCAAAAAATTCCAAAAAAATCCCTAAAAAATAAAAAAAAAAAATCCCCAAAAAATCCCAGAATAATTTGAGCGGGGTGGGGGAGGGGCAGAGCTCTCCGGGGTGGGGGAGGGGCAGAATTCCCGGGGTGGGGGAGGGGCGGGGGATATTTTGGGCTCCCGAAAGGTCAAAGGGGAGCGGAGAAGGTCAAAGGGGGGGAGGGGCGGGGGGATATTGATATAAAGGGGAGCCCCCGGAGCCCCCGGAGCCGCCCCCGGGACACCTCAGGGTGAGTCAGGGACACCCCAAAATATCCCCAATTTATCCTGGAAATGGGGCTGGGGGAGGGGGGAAATTTATCCTGGGGGTGGGCTTAAAAATTCCTAAAAAAATTCCTAAAATTTAAAAAAAATCTTCCAAAAAAATCCCACCAAAATTTTAAAAAAATCCCCCCAAAAAATCCTCCCAAAATTTTAAAAAAAATCTTCCAAAAAAATCCCACTAAAATTTAAAAAAATTCCCCCAAAAAATTCTCCCAAAATTAAAAAAAAATAATCCCTAAAATTCAAAAAAAACCCCTAAAAATCCTAAAAAAATTCCCAAAATATTCCCCCAAATTAAAAAAAAAAAAATAGCCCAAAATTAACCTAAAAAATGGGGGAGGGGGACAGAGGTTGTTCCTAAAAATCCCCCAAAAAAATCTCCTAAAATTTTTTTAAAAATCCCAAAAAAATCCTCCAAAATCCCCAAAAAATCCCCTCAAAATCGCCCCAAAAATCCCAAAAAAATCCCCCCAAAATTAAAAAAAATTCCCCAAAAAATCCCCAAAAAAATCCCCCCAAAAATCCCAAAAAAATCCCCCCAAAATTAAAAAAAAAATCCCCCAAAAAAACCCAAAAAATCCCCCCAAAAAATCCCCCAAAATCCCAAAAATTCCCCCGGGATTGTCCCCAAATCCCCCCCGGGACCCCCAAAATCTCCCCAAAAACCCCAAAATTGGGCTGTGACCCCCAAATATTCCCCTCTGAACCCCCAAATCCCCCCCGGGACCCCCAAAATTCCCCCAAAAACCCCAAAAATTGCCCCCGGGACCCCCAAAATCCCCCCAAAAACCCCAAAATTCCCCCCCCCCCCCGGTGGGCCCCACCGTGACTCAGCTCCTGGCGTTGCCCTTTTAAGGCCCCGCCCACTCAAGGGGAGGGGGCGTGGCTTTGGCGTGTGCGTGATGACGTCACCTATTTAAGCCCCGCCCACTCAAACGCCTCAGCGCAGCCCAGGTTGGGGGGGGGGGGGCGGGAAAAGGAGAATTTGGGGTAAAAAAAGGCGATTTTGGGTTGAAAAAAAGCGATTTTTTGGCAGTTTTGAGGAAAAAGGGGCTGAGTTTGAGGAGAAAAAGGCGGAATTTGGGGTTCAAGGGGAGGAAAAGGCGGATTTTGGGGGTCCCGGGGAAGGTTGCGGGCGGTTGGAGGAAGTCGCGAGGGGGAAACGGGCGGATTTTGAGGTAAAAAATGAAGATTTTGAGGGAAAAAAGTCGATTTTGAGGTAAAATGGGCAGATTTTGAGGTAAAAAAGAAGATTTTTGAGGTAAAAATGGCAGATTTGGGGATCCGGGGCAGATTTTTGTGGCGAGGGAGGAAATCGTGAGGTAAAAAGTGAAGATTTTGAGGTAAAAAAGTCGATTTTGAGGTAAAATGGGCAGATTTTGTGGTAAAAAAGAAGATTTTTGAGGTAAAAATGGCAGATTTTGAGGGTCCGGGGCAGATTTTTGTGGAGGGGGAGGAAATCGTGAGGTAAAAAGTGAAAATTTTGAGGTAAAAATGTCGATTTTGAGGTAAAATGGGAAGATTTTGAGGTAAAAAAGAAGATTTTTGAGGTAAAAAGTGCAGATTTTGTGGTAAAAAAGAAGATTTTTGAGGTAAAAATGGCAGATTTGGGGATCTGGGGCAGATTTTTGTGGAGGGGAGGAAATCGTGAGGGAAAAAGTGAAGATTTTGAGGGAAAAAAGTCGATTTTGAGGTAAAATGGGAAGATTTTAGGCATTGGAAAGACGACTTGAAGTAAAAAAAGGCAGATTTTGAGGTAAAAAGTGCAGATTTTGAGGTAAAAATGGCAGATTTTGAGGTAAAAATGGCAGATTTTGAGGTAAAAATGGCAGATTTTGAGGGATCTGGGGCAGATTTTGTGGCGAGGGAGGAAATCGTGAGGTAAAAAAATGAAAATTTTGAGGTAAAAAGTGCAGATTTTGAGGTAAAAAGTGCAGATTTTGTGGTAGAAAAGAAGATTTTTGAGGTAAAAAGTGCAGATTTTGAGGTAAAATGGGCAGATTTTGAGGTAAAAAAGAAGATTTTTGAGGTAAAAAAGGCAGATTTGAGGGTCCGGGGCAGATTTTTGTGGAGGGGGAGGAAATCGTCAGGTAAAAAATTAAAATTTTGAGGGAAAAAAGTCGATTTTGAGGTAAAATGGGAAGATTTTAGGGATTGGAAAGACGACTTGAAGTAAAAAAGGGCAGATTTTGAGGTAAAAAGTGCAGATTTTGTGGTAAAAAAACCAGATTTTTGAGGTAAAAATGGCGGATTTGGGGATCCGGGGCAGATTTTTGTGGAGGGGGAGGAAATCGTGAGGTAATAAATGAAGATTTTGAGGTAAAAAAGTCGATTTTGAGGTAAAAAGATCAGATTTTGTGGTAAAAAAGAAGATTATTGAGGTAAAAAGTGCAGATTTTGAGGATCCGGGGCAGATTTTTGTGGAGGGGGAGGAAATCGTGAGGTAAAAAATGAAGATTTTGAGGTAAAAAAGTCGATTTTGGGGTAAAATGGGCAGATTTTGAGGTAAAAAGTGCAGATTTTGTGGTAAAAAAGAAGATTTTTGAGGTAAAAAGTGCAGATTTGGGGATCTGGGGCAGATTTTGTGGAGGGGGAGGAAATCGTGAGGTAAAAAGTGAAGATTTTGAGGTAAAAAAGTTGATTTTGAGGTAAAATGGGAAGATTTTGAGGTAAAAAATTCAGATTTTGAGGTAAAAATGTCGATTTTGAGGTAAAAAAGAAGATTTTTGAGGTAAAAATGGCAGATTTGGGGATCTGGGGCAGATTTTTGTGGAGGGGGAGGAAATCGTGAGGTAAAAAATGAAAATTTTGAGGGGAAAAAAGTCGATTTTGGGGTAAAATGGGAAGATTTTAGGGATTGGAAAGACGACTTGAAGTAAAAAAGTGCAGATTTTGAGGTAAAAAGTGAAGATTTTGTGGTAAAAAAGAAGATTTTTGAGGTAAAAATGGCAGATTTGGGGATCCGGGGCAGATTTTTGTGGCGAGGGAGGAAATCGTGAGGTAAAAAATGAAAATTTTGAGGGAAAAAAAGTCGATTTTGAGGTAAAATGGGAAGATTTTGAGGTAAAAAGTGCAGATTTTGAGGTAAAAAGTGCAGATTTTGAGGTAAAAACGGCAGATTTGGGGATCCGGGGCAGATTTTTGTGGCGAGGGAGGAAATCGTGAGGTAAAAAGTGAAGATTTTGAGGTAAAAAAGTCGATTTTGAGGTAAAATGGGCAGATTTTGAGGTAAAAAGTGCAGATTTTGTGGTAAAAAAGAAGATTTTTGAGGTAAAAAAGAAGATTTTTGAGGTAAAAAAGTGCAGATTTGGGGATCTGGGGCAGATTTTGTGGAGGGGGAGGAAATCGTGAGGTAAAAAATGAAGATTTTGAGGGAAAAAAGTCGATTTTGAGGTAAAATGGGAAGATTTTAGGGATTGGAAAGACGACTTGGAGTAAAAAAGGGCAGATTTTGAGGTAAAAAGTGCAGATTTTGAGGTAAAAAAACCAGATTTTTGAGGTAAAAATGGCAGATTTGAGGGTCCGGGGCAGATTTTGTGGAGGGGGAGGAAATCGTGAGGGAAAAAATGAAGATTTTGAGGTAAAAAAGTCGATTTTGAGGTAAAAATGTCGATTTTGAGGTAAAAAAGAAGATTTTTGAGGTAAAAAGTGCAGATTTTGTGGTAAAAAAAGAATTTTGAGGTAAAAATTGCAGATTTGGGGGTCCGGGGCAGATTTTTTTGGCGAGGGAGGAAATCGTGAGGTAAAAAATGAAAATTTTGAGGTAAAAAATGAAGATTTTGAGGTAAAAAGTGCAGATTTTGAGGTAAAAAGTGCAGATTTTGAGGTAAAAAAGAAGATTTTTGAGGTAAAAATGGCAGATTTGGGGATCCGGGGCAGATTTTTGTGGCGAGGGAGGAAATCGTGAGGCAAAAAATGAAAATTTTGAGGGAAAAAAGTCGATTTTGGGGTAAAATGGGAAGATTTTAGGGATTGGAAAGACGACTTGAAGTAAAAAAGGGCAGATTTTGAGGTAAAAAGTGCAGATTTTGTGGTAAAAAAGAAGATTTTTGAGGTAAAAATGGCAGATTTGGGGATCCGGGGCAGATTTTTGTGGAGGGGGAGGAAATCGTGAGGTAAAAAATGAAAATTTTGAGGGGAAAAAAGTCGATTTTGAGGTAAAAATGTCGATTTTGAGGTAAAAAAGAAGATTTTTGAGGTAAAAAGTGCAGATTTTGTGGTAAAAAAGAAGATTTTTGAGGTAAAAATTGCAGATTTGGGGGTCCGGGGCAGATTTTTGTGGCGAGGGAGGAAATCGTGAGGTAAAAAATGAAAATTTTGAGGGAAGAAGTTCAGAATTTGAGGGGGAAAAGCGGATTTTGGGGTAAAAAAGGTCAAATTTGGGGGATTGGAAGGAAATTCTGAGGTAAAAAGTGGAGATTTTGAGGGTAAAAAAGCAGATTTTGGGATAAAAAGGTGATTTTGGAGGTGAAAAAGGCGAATTTGGGGTGAAAAAGGCGAATTTGGGGTGAAAAAGGCAAATTTGGGGGTGAAAAAGGTGAATTTTAAGGTAAAAAGGCAAATTTTGGGGTGAAAAATTGCAGATTTGGGGTGAAAAAGGTGAATTTTGAGGTGAAAAAGTCAAAATTTGGGGTGAAAAAGGCGAATTTGGGGGTGAAAAAGGCGAATTTGGGGGTGAAAAAGGTGAATTTTAAGGTAAAAAGGCAAATTTTGGGGTGAAAAATTGCAGATTTGGGGTGAAAAAGGTGAATTAGGGGGTGAAAAAGTGGAATTTGATGGTGCAAAAGTCAAATTAAGGAGCATAAAACTGAGATTTGAAGGTGCAAAAGTCGATTTGAGGAAGATAAATTGGGATTTGGAGGTGCAAAAGTCAAATTAAGTGGCGTAAAAATGAGATTTGAGGGTGCAAAAGTCAAATTTGAGGTGCAAAAGTCAAATTAAGGGGCTGTAAAAGTCAGATTTGAGGTGCAAAAGTCGAATTTGAGGTGCAAAAGTCAAAATTGGGGGTGTAAAAGTGGAATTCGGGGGGGTAAAAGTGGAATTTGGAGGTGCAAAAGTCGAATTTGTGGCAAAACTCGCCCCGGGGGAGGGAGGGAGGGACCCGACCCTTTCCCGGTTCTTCCTCCTCCTTTTTTTCTCCTTTTTTTTTCCTCCTTTTTTTCTTCCTTTTTTTCCTCCTCCTTTTTTTTTTCTTCTTTTTTTTCCTCCTTTTTTTTTCCTCCTTTTTTTTTCCTCCTTTTTTTTCCTCCTTTTTTTTCCCTTTTTTTCCTTCTCCTTTTTTTCTCCTTTTTTTTCTTCCTTTTTTTTCTCCTCCTTTTTCTGTCCTTTTTTTTTCCTCCTTTTTTCTCCTCCTTTTTTCCTCCTTTTTTTTTCTCCTTTTTTTTCTCCTTTTTTTCTCCTCCTTTTTTTCTCCTTTTTTTTCCTCCTTTTTTCTCCTCCTTTTTTCCTCCTTTTTTTTTCTCCTTTTTTTTCTCCTTTTTTTCTCCTCCTTTTTTTCTCCTTTTTTTTCCTCCTTTTTTCCTCCTCCTTTTTTTCTCTTTTTTTTTTTCCTTTTTTTTTTCTCCTTTTTTTTCCTCCTCCTCCTTTTCCCCCCTTTTTTTTCTCCTTTTTTTCTCCTTTTTTTTCTTATTTTCTTCTCCTCCTTTTTTTTCTTCCTTTTTTTTCTCCTTTTTTTTCTCCTTTTTTTTCCTCCTTTTTTTTCCTCCTTTTTTTCTCGTTTTTTCTCCTCCTTTTTTTTTCTTCCTTTTTTTCTCCTTTTTTCTCCTCCTTTTTCTGTCCTTTTTTTTTTCTCCTTTTTCTTTTCTCCTCCTTTTTTTTTCTCCTTTTTTTTTTCTCCTTTTTTTTTTCCTCCTTTATTTTTCTCTTTTTTTTTCCTCCTCCTTTTTCTCCTCCTCCTTTTCCCCCCTTTTTTTTTCTCTTTTTTTTTTCCTCCTTTCCTCCTCCTTTTTTTTTTCTCCTTTTTTTTTTCCCCTCCTCCTTTCCCCCTTTTTTTTTTCCTCCTTTTTTTTCCTCCTCCTCCTTTTCTTTTCCTTTTTTTTTCTCCTTTTTTTCCTCTCTTTTTTTTCTTCTTTTTTTTTCTTCCTTTTTTTCTCCTCCTTTTTTCCTCCTTTTTTTTCCTCCTCCTTTTTCTCCTCCTCCTTTTCCCCTCCTTTTTTATCGCTCCTTGTTTTTCCTCCTTTTTTTTTTCTCCTCCTTTTTTTCCTCCTCCTTTTTCTCCTCCCCCTTTTTTCCTATTTTTTTTTCTCCTTTTTTTTTCCTCCTCCTTTTTTTTTCTTTTTTTTTTTCTTCTTTTTTTTCTCCTCCTCCTTTTTTTCCTCCTTTTTTTTTTTCTCCTTTTTTCTCCTCCTTTTTTCCTCCTTTTTTTTCTCCTCCTTTTTTTTTCTCCTTTTTTTTCCCCTCCTTTTTTCCTCCTTTTTTTTCTTCTTTTTTTCTCCTCCTTTTTTTTCTTCCTTCTTTTTCCTCCTTTTTTTTCCCTTTTTTTTCCTTCCTTTTTTTCTCCTTTTTTTTCCCCTTTTTCTCCTTTTTTTTCTCCTCCTTTTTCCTCCTTTTTTTTTTCTTCTTTTTTTTCCTCCTCCTTTTTTTCCTCCTTGTTTTTCCTCCTTGTTTTTCCTCCTTTTTTTTCTCCTCCTTTTTCCCTCCTTTTTTCTTCCTTTTTTTCTCTTTTTTTTTTCTCCTTTTTTTTTTCTCCTCCTTTTTCTCCTCCTCCTTTTTTCCACCTTTTTTTTCTTCCTTTTTTTCTCCTCCTTTTTTCCACCTTTTTTTTCCTCCTCCTTTTTTCCTCCTTTTTTTCCTCCTCCTTTTCCCCTCCCCCTTTTTTCCTCCTTTTTTTTCTCCTTTTTTTTTTCCTCCTCCTTTCCCCCTCTTTTTTTTTTTCTCCTTTTTTTTCCTCCTCCCTTTCTCCTCCTCCTTTATCTCCCTCCCCTTGAGCCGCCCTTGGGGCGGGGCGGGGCCGGTTCCTTTCCGGGGATTTTTGGGCCTCCTGAGACATTCCCGGCTCTGCTCCCGCAGCTCCAGGACCCTCCTCTGGTCACTCCAGGACCCTCCTCTGGTCACTCCAGGACCCTCCGGACACTCCTCTGGTCACTCCTCTGGTCACTCCAGGACCCTCCGGACACTCCTCTGGTCACTCCTCTGGTCACTCCAGGACCCTCCGGACACTCCTCTGGTCACTCCTCTGGTCACTCCAGGACCCTCCGGACACTCCTCTGGTCACTCCTCTGGTCACTCCAGGACACTCCAGGACACTCCGTGAGTGACCCACGGCGGTTTTGGTTTGGTGTAGTAAAAAAAATCTGATTTTTTTTACGAGATTTTGGGGTTTTTATCTCAAAAATTGGGGGGTTTTAACCTCAAAAATTTGATTTTTGGGGGGTTTTAATGTCAAAATCTTGGGGTTTTTTTTTCCTTAAAAGCTTCGGGTTTTTCCTTAAAAGTTTTGGAGGTTTTTTAACCTTCAAAATCTTGGGGTTTTTCACTGAAAGTTTTTGGGATTTTTTTTCCTTAAAAAATTTTGTAGGTTTTACCTTCAAAATCTTGGGGTTTTTAGCTCAAAATTTTGGGGTTTTTAACTTCAAAATCTTGAGGTTTTTAACCTCAAAATTTTGGGGATTTTAGCTCAAAATTTTTGGGGTTTTTAACTGAAAATTTGGGGGTTTTTAACTCAAAGTTTTGGGGTTTTTAACCTGAAAATTTGGGTTTTTTTAGCTCAAAATCTTGGGGGTTTTACCTGAAAATTTGGGGTTTTTCAGCTCAAAATTTGGGTTTTTTTCCCTTTAAATCTTGGGGGTTTTACCTCAAAATTTGGGGGGTTTTAGCTCCAAATCTTGGAGTTTTTCACTGAAAATTTTTGGGGTTTTTCCCCTTAAAATTTTGGGATTTTTTTTTCCGTAAAATTTTGGGGGTTTTGGCTCAAAATTTTGGAGTTTTTACCTGAAAAATTTGGGAGTTTTTATCTCAAAATTTTGGGTTTTTTACCTCAAAATCTTGGGGGTTTTACCTGAAAATTGTGGGTTTTTTTCCTCTCAAAATCTTGAAGTTTTTCTCTCAGAATTTTGAGCTTTTTACCTCAAAAACTTTGGAGTTTTTAGCCTCAAAAACTTTGGGGTTTTTTCCCTAAAAATTTGAGATATTCCCTCAAATTTTGGGTTTTTTTTTTTAACCTCAAAATTTGGAGGGTTTTCCCCCAAAATCTTGAGGTTTTTCCTCGAAATTTTGGGGTTTTTTCCCCCCCAAATCTTGAGGTTTTTTCCCCAAAAAAAATTTGGGTTTTTTTACCTCAAAATTTGGAGGTTTTTCCCCCAAAAATCTTGATGTTTTTCCCAAAAATTTTGTGGGTTTTTCCCCCAAAAATCTTGAGGTTTTTCCCCAAAAATTTTTGGGTTTTTTTCCCCCCAAATCTTGAAGTTTTTCCCCCAAAATCTTGAGGGTTTTTCCAAAAAATTTTGTGGGTTTTTCCCCAAAAAATCTTGAGGTTTTTCCCCGAAATTTTTGGGTTTTTTTTCCCCAAAATCTTGATGTTTTTCCCAAAAATTTTGTGGGTTTTTCCCCCAAAAATCTTGAGGTTTTTCCCCGAAATTTTTGGGTTTTTTCCCCCAAAATCTTGATGTTTTTCCCAAAAATTTTGTGGGTTTTTCCCCCAAAAATCTTGAGGTTTTTCCCCAAAAATTTTTGGGTTTTTTTCCCCCAAAATCTTGAGGGTTTTTCCAAAAAATTTTGTGGGTTTTTCCCCCAAAAAATCTTGATGTTTTTCCCAAAAATTTTGTGGGTTTTTCCCCCAAAAATCTTGAGGTTTTTCCCCGAATTTTTTGGGGTTTTTTTCCCCCCAAATCTTGAGGTTTTTTCCCCAGAAAATTTTGGTTTTTTTCCCCAAAATCTTGAGGTTTTTCCCCCAAAAAATCTTGATGTTTTTCCCAAAAATTTTGTGGGTTTTTCCCCCCAAAATCTTGAGGTTTTTCCCCGAATTTTTTTGGGTTTTTTCCCCCCAAATCTTGAGGTTTTTTCCCCAGAAAATTTTTGGTTTTTTCCCCAAAATCTTGAGGTTTTTCCCTAAAAATCTTGATGTTTTTCCCAAAAATTTTGTGGGTTTTTTCCCCCCAAATCTTGAGGTTTTTTCCCCAAAATCTTGATGTTTTTCCCAAAAATTTTGTGGGTTTTTCCCCCAAAAATCTTGAGGTTTTTCCCCGAAAATTTTTGGGTTTTTTTCCCCCCAAATCTTGAGGTTTTTCCCCCAAAATCTTGAGGGTTTTTCCAAAAAATTTTGTGGGTTTTTCCTCCAAAAAATCTTGAGGTTTTTCCCAAAATCTTGAGGTTTTTCCCCCAAAATCTTAATGTTTTTCCCAAAAATTTTGTGGGTTTTTCCCCCAAAAATCTTGAGGTTTTTCCCCGAAATTTTTGGGGTTTTTTTCCCCCCAAAAAATCTTGATGTTTTTCCCAAAAATTTTGGGATCAACCCCCCGAAAAAATCCTGTTTTTTTTTTTTCCTGCCCCAAATTTTGGGGTTTTGCTTCCCCAGTTCATTCCCAGTTCATTCCCAGTGCTCCCAGTTCACTCCCAGTTCATTCCCAGTGCTCCCAGTTCACTCCCAGTGACCCCAGTGACCCCAGTCCTTATCAGTGCCCTCCTTATCTGCTCCCAGTCCCCTCCCAGTTCACTCCCAGTGACCTCTGATCCTTCCCAGTTCATTCCCAGTTCATCCCAGTCCCCTCCCAGTTCACTCCCAGTGACCTCTGATCCTTCCCAGTTCATTCCCAGTTCATCCCAGTTCACTCCCAGTTCATTCCCAGTGCCCCCAGTTCACTCCCAGTTCATTCCCAGTTCACTCCCAGTTCACTCCCAGTTCACTCCCAGTGCCCCCAGTTCACTCCCAGTTCACTCCCAGTTCACTCCCAGTCCCCTCCCAGTTCACTCCCAGTGACCTCTGATCCTTCCCAGTTCACTCCCAGTTCACTCCCAGTGCTCCCAGTTCATTCCCAGTGCCCCCAGTTCACTCCCAGTGCTCCCAGTTCATTCCCAGTGCCCCCAGTTCACTCCCAGTGCTCCCAGTTCACTCCCAGTTCACTCCCAGTTCACTCCCAGTTCATTCCCAGTTCACTCCCAGTTCACTCCCAGTTCACTCCCAGTTCACTCCCAGTGCTCCCAGTTCACTCCCAGTCCCCTCCCAGTTCACTCCCAGTGACCTCTGATCCTTCCCAGTTCACTCCCAGTTCACTCCCAGTGCTCCCAGTTCATTCCCAGTGCCCCCAGTTCACTCCCAGTGCTCCCAGTTCACTCCCAGTTCACTCCCAGTTCACTCCCAGTTCATTCCCAGTTCACTCCCAGTTCACTCCCAGTTCACTCCCAGTTCACTCCCAGTGCTCCCAGTTCACTCCCAGTTCACTCCCAGTCCCCTCCCAGTTCACTCCCAGTTCACTCCCAGTTCACTCCCAGTTCACTCCCAGTGCTCCCAGTTCCCTCCCAGTCCCCTCCCAGTATAACCCAATCCCTTCACAGCCCTGCCCAGTATCCCCCAGTTCCCTCCCAGTCTCTCCCACTGCCCTCCCAGTGCCTTCCCAGTCCTATCCCCCTCCTTTCCAGTCCCTCCCAGCTCCTCCCAGTCCCCTCTAATCCCCTCCCAGTTCCTCCCAGCCCCTCCCAGTATCCCCCAGCCCCTCCCAGTCCCTCCCACTCCCCTCCCAGTTTGTCCCGGCCCCTCCCAGTCCCTTCCACTATATCCCAGTTCCTCCCAGTCCCCTCCCAGTCTCTCCCAGTATAACCCAATCCGCTCCCACTCCCTCCCAGTTTCTCCCAGTTTCTCCCAGTTTTTCCCACTGCCTCCCACTCCCTCCAGTTCCCTCCCAGTGTAACCCAGTCCCCTCCCAGTCACTCCCACTCCCTCCAGTTCCCTCCCAGTCCCCTCTAATCCCCTCCCAGTCCATCCCAGTCCCTCCCAGTTTGTCCCAGTTTGTCCCAGCCCCTCCCACTCCCACCCAATCCCTTCCCAGTCCCTCCCACTCCCTCCAGTTCCCTCCCAGTCCCCTCTAATCCCCTCCCAGTCCCTCCCAGTCTCTCCCAATATAACCCAGTGCCCTCCCAGTCCTCTCCCACTCCCTCCCAGCCTCTCCCAGTTTGTCCCAGTCCCTCCCACTCCCTCCCAATCCCTTCCCAGTCACTCCCAGTCCCTTCCCAGTTCCCTCCCAGTCTCTCCCAGTATAACCCAATCCCCTCCCAGTTTGTCCCAGTCCCTCCCAGTATAACCCAATCCCCTCCCAGTTCCTCCAGTTCCCTCCCAGTCCCCTCCCAGTTTGTCCCAGCCCCTCCCAGTCTCTCCCAGTATCCCCCAGTCCCCTCCCAGTCCCCTCTAATCCCCTCCCAGTTCCCTCCCAGTCCCTCCCAGTATAACCCAATCCCCTCCCAGTCCCTCCCAGTCCCTCCCAATCCCCTCCCAGTCCATCCCAGTCTCTCCCAGTATAACCCAATCCCCTCCCAGTCCCTCCCAGTCTCTCCCAGTATAACCCAATCCCCTCCCACTCCCTCCAGTTCCCTCCCAGTCCCTCCCAGTCCATCCCACTCCCCCCAACTGCCTTCCCAGCCCTTCCCAGTATCCCCCAGTTCCCTCCCAGCCCCCTCTAATGCCCTCACAGTCCCTCCCAGTCCCTCCCAGTATAACCCAATCCCCTCCCAGTCCCTCCCAATCCCTTCCCAATCCCTTCCCAGTCCTCTCCCAGTCCCTCCCATTATAACCCAGTCCTCTCCCAATCCCTTCCCAGTCACTCCCAGTCTCTCCCAGTATAACCCAATCCCCTCCCAGTCCTCTCCCAGTCCTTCCCAGTATAACCCAATCCCCTCCCAGTCCCTCCCAGTCCCCTCCCAGTTTGTCCCAGCCCCTCCCAGTCCCTCCCAATCCCTTCCCACTCCCTCCCAGTCCCTTCCCAGTCCCTCCCTCCCCGTTTCCAGTACCACCCTCACCCCTCTCCCTCCCCCACCTCTAATGCCAGCGATGACGTCACCCCCCATCCCCATGACGTCACCGCTGACGTCACCGCTGTCCCCTCAGCGCCACCCAAGATGACGCCGCCCGTGCCCGCGCTGAGCCCGGAGCAGAAACAGGAGCTGGCGGCCATCGCCCAGCGCATCGTGGCCCCGGGCAAGGGGATCCTGGCCGCCGATGAGTCCACCGGTGTGTCATACTGGTGATACTGGTTTGGACTGGGATTGCCTTACACTGGGCTATACTGGGTTATACTGGGTTATACTGGGTTATACTGGGTTGTACTGGTTATACTGGGTTATACTGGTTATACTGGTTACACTGGGTTATACTGGGTTACATTGGGCTATACTGGTTTATACTGGGCTATACTGGTCTATACTGGGTTACACTGGGTTATACTGGGTTATACTGGGTTATACTGGTTATACTGGGTTATACTGGGTTATACTGGGTTATACTGGGTTATACTGGTTATACTGGGTTATACTGGTGTGTTATACTGGGTTATACTGGGCTATACTGGGATATACTGGGTTATACTGGTTACACTGGGTTATACTGGGTTATACTGGTTATACTGGGTTATACTGGGTTATACTGGGTTATACTGGTTTGTACTGGTTATACTGGTTATACTGGTTATACTGGTTATACTGGTTATACTGGGTTATACTGGGTTATACTGGTTATACTGGGTTATACTGGGTTATACTGGGTTATACTGGTTTGTACTGGTTATACTGGGTTATACTGGGTTATACTGGTTATACTGGGTTATACTGGTTATACTGGGTTATACTGGGTTATACTGGGCTATACTGGGTTATACTGGGTTACACTGGGTTACACTGGGTTATACTGGTTATACTGGGTTACACTGGGTTACACTGGGTTATACTGGTTATACTGGGTTATACTGGGTTATACTGGGCTATACTGGGTTATACTGGGTTACATTGGGCTATACTGGTTTATACTGGGCTATACTGGTTTATACTGGTCCATACTGGTCTATACTGGTCCATACTGGTTTATACTGGTCCATACTGGTCCACACTGACCCTGACTCCTCTATCCCACCCCGCAGGCAGCATCGCCAAGCGCCTGAGCTCGGTGGGTGCGGAGAACACGGAGGAGAACCGGCGCTGGTACCGGCAGCTGCTCTTCACGGCCGACAAGCGCGTGGAGCCCTGCATCGGCGGCGTCATCCTCTTCCACGAGACCATGTACCAGAAGGCCGACGACGGGCGCCCCTTCCCGCAGGTCATCCGCGACAAGGGGGCCCTGGTCGGCATCAAGGTGGGCACCGGGGACGCCTCGGGGACACTTTGGGGACACTTTGGGGACACTTTGGGGACATTGGGGAGGTGACGGGTCAAGGGTGACAACAATCGGCGCTTCCCCCGAGGTGTCCATGGTGATGTCTCCCATCAACATGGGGACATTGAGGACACATTGGGGACACTTTGGGACCATTGGGGACACCTTGGGACCATTAGGGACACTTTAGGGGTCTTGGGGACACTTTGGGACCATTGAGGGCACTTTGAGGGCCTTGGGGACACCTTGGGGACATTGGGGAGGTGACGGGTCAAGGGTGACGATGGGCGCCCCTTCCCCCAAGATCTCCACAATAACATTTCCCATCAACATGGGGACATTGAGGACACATTGGGGACATTGGGGACACCTTGGGACCATTGGGGACACCTTGGAGACATCAGGGACGCTTTGGGGACACTTTAGGGACACTTTGGGGACATTGGGGAGGTGACGGGTCAAGGGCGACAATGGCCACCCCTTCTTGCAGGTCATCCATGACAACATTTCTTATCAAAATGGGGACATCAAAGACCCTTTGGGGGCATTGGGGACACATTGAGGACACTTTGGGGACCTTGGGGACACCTTGGGACCATTGGGGACACTTTGGGACCATTGAGGGCACTTTGAGGGCCTTGGGGACACCTTGGGGACATTGGGGGACTTGAGGACACTTGGGAGTCTCGAGGACTTTGGGGGACATTTGGGGGTTGCTCTGTGACCCAGCTGGGCCACCCCAGGGTGGGGACATGGAGGGGACATGGGGCAGGGTGGCCCTGGTGGCCCTGGTGGCTTTGGTGACACCGATGACCGTGTGTCTGTCCCCCAGGTGGACAAGGGCGTGGTGCCCCTGGCTGGCACCAACGGCGAGACCACCACCCAGGGTGAGTGACTGTCCCCAGCGTCACCGCGGTGTCCCCACGCCTGTCACTGCAGTGTCCCCAATGTCACCACGGTGTCCCCACCCCTGTCACTGCGGTGTCCTTGTCCCTGTCACCACGGTGTCCTCAGTGTCACCGCGGTGTCCCCACGCCTGTCACTGCAGTGTCCCCAATGTCACCGCGGTGTCCCCACCCCTGTCACTGCGGTGTCCTTGTCCCTGTCACCGCAGTGTCCTCAGTGTCACCGCGGTGTCCCCACGCCTGTCATTGCCCTGTCCTTGTCCCTGTCACTGCAGTGTCCCCAGTGTCACCGCAGTGTCCCCACGCCTGTCACTGCGGTGTCCTTGTCCCTGTCACCGCTGTGTCCCCAATGTCACCGCTGTGTCCCCACGCCTGTCACTGCAGTGTCCCTGATGTCCCCAATACTCCCCAGTACTCCCCGTGTCCCCAGTGTCCCCCAATGTCCCCACAATGTCCCCAATGTCCCCAGGGCTGGACGGGCTCATGGAACCCCTTCAATGCCCCTTCAATGTCCCCAGTGTCCTCAGTGTCCCCACAATGTCCCCACCACCACAATGTCCCCACAATGTCCCCAATGTCCCACAATGTCCCCACAATGTCCCCAATGTCCCCCAATGTCCCCAATGTCCCCAATGGCCCCACGATGTTTCCAATGTCCCCACAATGTCCCCAATGTCCCCAGGACTCAATGGGCTCATGGAACTCTCTCAGTGCCCGGTGTCCCCAATGTCCCTGACACCCACAATGTCCCCAATGTCCCCAAGGTCCCCAATGTCCCCAATGTCCCTGACACCCCCAATGTCCCCAATGTCCCCAATGTCCCCAATGTCCCCAATGTCCCCACAATGTCCCCAATGTCCCCAATGTCCCCAATATCCCCGATGTCCCCAATGTCCCCAATGTCCCTGACAGCCCCAATGTCCCCAATATCCCCAATGTCCCCAATGTCCCCAACGTCCCCAATGTCCCTGACAGCCCCAATGTCCCCAATATCCCCGATGTCCCCAATGTCCCCAATGTCCCCACAATGTCCCCAATGTCCCCACGATGTCCCCAGGGCTCGATGGCCTGATGGAACGCTGTGCCCAGTACAAGAAGGACGGGGCGGACTTTGCCAAGTGTCCCCGATGTCCCCAATGTCCCCAATGTCCCCAACGTCCACAATGTCCCCAATGTCCCCATTGTCCCCCAATGTCCCCACGATGTCCCCACGATGTCCCCAGGGCTGGATGAGCTCATGGAACTCTCTCAGTGCCTGGTGTCCCCAATGTCCCTGACACCCCCAATGTCCCCAATGTCCCCAATGTCCCTGACAGCCCCAATGTCCCCAATGTCCCCAATGTCCCCACGATGTCCCCAATGTCCCCACGATGTCCCCAGGGCTCGATGGCCTGATGGAACGCTGTGCCCAGTACAAGAAGGACGGGGCGGACTTTGCCAAGTGGCGCTGCGTGCTCAAGATCACCCCGCACACCCCGACCCCTCTGGCCATCATGGAGAACGCCAACGTCCTGGCCCGCTACGCCAGCATCTGCCAGCAGGTCCCCAAATGTCCCCAGAGTGTCCCCAAATGTCCCCAGGGGGGTCACCGGGGGTCACCGGGGGGGTGGTCGGGGCGAGGGGAGGGGTTGGTGGCATCCAGGGAGGGTTTGGTGGCACTTCGGGAGGGTTTGGTGACACCTGGGACAGGGTTTGGTGGCTTCTAGACGCAGTTTGGGGACATCCAGGGAGGGTTTGGTGACACTTGGTGGCACCTGGGGAGGGTTTGGTAGCACTTAGAGGGGGTTTGGTGGCACTTGGTGGCACTTAGAGGGGGTTTGGTGACACTTGGTGACATCTAGGGAGGGTTTGGTGGCACCTGGACAAGTTTGGTGGCACTTAGAGGAGATTTGGTGGCACTTAAAGGAGATTTGGTGGCACTTGGTGACATCTAGGGAGGGTTTGGTGACACTTGGTGGCACCTGGGGAGGGTTTGGTGGCACTTAGAGGGGGTTTGGTGGCACTTGGTGACATCTAGGGAGGGTTTGGTGGCACTTAGAGGGGGTTTGGTGGCACTTGGTGACATCTAGGGAGGGTTTGGTGGCACTTGGAGGGGGTTTGGTGACACCTGGACAAGGTTTGGTGTCCCCTCTGTGCCCGTGTGTCCCCTCCTGCTGTCCCCACTGTCCCCTGAGGTGTCCCCACTGTCCCCTGAGGTGTCCCCAATGTCCCTGTGTCCCCAGAACGGGATTGTCCCCATCGTGGAGCCCGAGATCCTCCCGGACGGTGACCACGACCTCAAGACCTGCCAGTACGTCACCGAGAAGGTCAGTGCCACCTCGGGCTGTCCCCGAGTGTCCCCAAGTGTCCCCTCAGTGTCCCCAGGGCTGTCCCCGATGTCCCCAAGTGTCCCTGAGTGTCCCCAGGTGTCCCAAGCATTGTCCCCAGTGTCCCCTCAGTGTCCACAAGTGTCCTCAGGGCTGTCCCCTGAGTGTCCCCAGTGTCCCCAAGTGTCCCCAGGTGTCCCCAGGTGTCCCCAGCATTGTCCCCAATGTCCCCAGGTCTGTCCCCAAGTGTCCCCAAGTGTCCCCAGGTGTCCCCAGTGTCCCCTGAGTGTCCCCAATGTCCCCAGGGCTGTCCCCGATGTCCCCAGGTGTCCCCAGTGTCCCCAAGTGTCCCCAGGTGTCTCCAGGTGTCCCCAGCATTGTCCCCAATGTCCCCTGAGTGTCCCCAATGTCCCCAAGTGTCCCCAATGTCCCCAGGTCTGTCCCCAAGTGTCCCCAAGTGTCCCCAGGTGTCCCCAGTGTCCCCAGGTGTCCCCAATGTCCCCAGGGCTGTCCCCGATGTCCCCAAGTGTCCCCAGGTGTCCCCAGTGTCCCCAAGTGTCCCCAATGGTGTCCCCAGGTGCTGGCAGCCGTGTACAAGGCGCTGAGTGACCACCACGTGTCCCTGCACTGTCCCCAGGGCTGTCCCCAGTGTCCCCTGAGTGTCCCCAAGTGTCCCCTGAGTGTCCCCAGTGTCCCCAGTGTCCCCAAGTGTCCCCAATGGTGTCCCCAGG
Organism: Zosterops lateralis; assembly: GCF_965231275.1. NCBI lineage: Eukaryota > Metazoa > Chordata > Aves > Passeriformes > Zosteropidae > Zosterops > Zosterops lateralis. Next base: position 756,403 of record NC_139799.1, read on the forward strand.
TGCTGGCAGCCGTGTACAAGGCCCTCAGTGACCACCACGTGTACCTGGAGGGGACGCTGCTGAAACCCAACATGGTGACAGCGGGACACGCCTGTGCCACCAAGTACAGCTCCGAGGAGATCGCCATGGCCACCGTCACCGCGCTCCGGAGGACGGTGCCACCCGCCGTGCCAGGTCAGTGTCACCTCTGTGTCACCTCTGTGTCACCTGTGTCATTGTCAGTGTCACCTCTGTGTGTGTGTCATTGTCACCTGTGTGTGTGTCACTGTGTGTGCCATGGCCACCGTCACCGCGCTCCGGAGGACAGTGCCACCCGCCGTGCCAGGTCAGTGTCACCTCTGTCACTGTCAGTGTCACCTCTGTGTCACCTGTGTCATTGTGTGTGTCACTGTGTGTGTCACTGTGTGTGCCATGGCCACCGTCACCGCGCTCCGGAGGACAGTGCCACCCGCCGTGCCAGGTCTGTGTCATTGTCATTGTCACCTGTGTCACCTGTGTCACCTCTGTGTCACTGTGACCTGTGTCACCTCTGTGTCACTGTGTGTCACTGTCACCTGTGTCACCTCTGTGTCACTGTCACTGTGACCTGTGTCACCTCAGTGTCACTGTGTGTCACTGTGACCTGTGTCACCTCTGTGTCACTGTCACTGTGTGTGTCACTGTGACCTGTGTCACCTCAGTGTCACTGTGTGTCACTGTGACCTGTGTCACCTCTGTGTCACTGTCACCTGTGTCACCTCTGTGTCCCTGTCACTGTGTGTCACTGTGACCTGTGTCACCTCTGTGTCACTGTGTGTCACTGTGACCTGTGTCACCTCTGTGTCACTGTCACTGTGACCTGTGTCACCTCTGTGTCACTGTCACCTGTGTCACCTCTGTGTCACCTCTGTGTCACTGTCACTGTGTGTGTCACTGTCACTGTGTGTGTCACTGTCACCTCAGAGCGAGGAGGAGCCTTCCTGAACCTCAATGCCATCCATGGCTGTCCCCATGTCCCCAATGTCCCCAATGTCCCTGTGCCATAACCGTGTCCCCCATGCCCCTGGCTGTCCCCAGGCCACTCTAACAGTGTCCCCACTGTCCCCAAACAGGGATCACGTTCCTGTCGGGCGGCCAGAGCGAGGAGGAGGCCTCGCTGAACCTCAACGCCATCAATCGCTGTCCCCTGTCCCCAATGTCCCCAATGTCCCTGTGTGTCCCCAGGCTGTCAGGGTGTCCCCAGGCTGTCACACTGATGTCCCCATGTCCCCAAACAGGGATCACGTTCCTGTCGGGCGGCCAGAGCGAGGAGGAGGCCTCGCTGAACCTCAACGCCATCAATCGCTGTCCCCTTGTCCCCAGTGTCCCAGTGCCATAACCGTGTCCCCCATGCCCCTGGCTGTCCCCAGGGTGTCCCCAGGCTGTCACACTGATGTCCCTTTGGTGTCCCCAAACAGGGATCACGTTCCTGTCGGGCGGCCAGAGCGAGGAGGAGGCCTCGCTGAACCTCAACGCCATCAATCGCTGTCCCTGTGTCCCCAATGTCCCCAATGTCCCTGTGTGTCCCCAGGCTGTCAGGGTGTCTCCAGGCTGTCACACTGATGTCCCCATGTCCCCAAACAGGGATCACGTTCCTGTCGGGCGGCCAGAGCGAGGAGGAGGCCTCGCTGAACCTCAACGCCATCAATCGCTGTCCCCAATGTCCCCAATGTCCCTGTGTGTCCCCAGGCTGTCAGGGTGTCTCCAGGCTGTCACACTGATGTCCCCACTGTCCCCAAACAGGGATCACGTTCCTGTCGGGCGGCCAGAGCGAGGAGGAGGCCTCGCTGAACCTCAACGCCATCAATCGCTGTCCCCTGCCCCGGCCCTGGGCTCTGACCTTCTCCTACGGCCGCGCCCTGCAGGCCTCGGCCCTCAAGGCCTGGGCCGGCAAGAAGGACAACACCAAGGCGGCCCAGGAGGAGTTCGTCAAGAGGGCGCTGGTGGGTGGCACTTGGGGACACCTTGGGGACACCTTGGGGACGTTGGGATATGGGGGGGAGCGGTGGGAGTGACGGGGGAAGGGTTGGGGGGGTGACACGTGGGGACACTGGGGACACAAAAGCAGGAAATGGGGTCTGGGAGGGCTCCAGGGGACTTTGGGGACCCTGGGGACACCTCAGGGACCTTGGGGACACTTTGGGGACAGTTTGGGGACGTTGGGATACAGGGGTGGGTTGTGGGGTTGAGCAGGGAAGGGTTGGAGGGTGACATTGGGGACCTTGGGGACACCTCAGGGACCTTGGGGACACCCTGGAGACACCTCAGGGACCTTGGGGACACTGGGGACACTTTGGGGACACTGTGGGGACGTTGGGACACATGAGGAATGACAGGGGAAGGGTTGGGGGGTGACATTGGGGTGACATTGGGGACATTAAATGGGGTCTGGGAGGGCTCCAGGGGACTTTGGGGACCTTGGGGACGCCCTGGGGACACCTCAAGGACCCTGGGGACACTCTGGGGACACTTTGGGGACAGTTTGGGATATAAGATGGGCTGTGGGGGTTGAGCGGAGAGGGGCTGGGGGGTGACATTGGGGACATTGGGGACATTAAATGGGGTCTGGGAGGGCTCCAGGGGACTTTGGGGACCTTGGGGACACTCTGGGGACACCTCAGGGGCATTAGGGACACTCTGGGGACAGTTTGGGGACATTGGGACGCAGTAGGAGTGACAGGGGAAGGGTTGGGAGGTGACATTGGGGACACAGGGACAGGGTGAGCCAGGAGAGGTCCAGGGGACCTTGGGGACACCAATGTCCCCAGTGTCGCCATTGTCCCCATTGTCCCTAACACCCCAAGTGTCCCCATTGTCCCCAGTGTCCCCAACATCCTCAATGTCCCCAATGTCCCCTGATGATGTCCCCATTGTCCCCAATGTCCCCAATGCACTCAATGTCCCCAATGTCCCCATTGACCCCAATGTCCCCAATGTCCCCCATGTCCCCACTGTCCCCTGACGATGTCCCCAATGTCCCCAATGTCCCCAATGTCCCCTGACAATGTCCCCAATGTCCCCATTGTCCCCAATGTCCCCTGACAATGTCCCCAATGTCCCCAATGTCCCCTGACAATGTCCCCAATGTCCCCAATGTCCCCAATGTCCCCATTGACCCCAATGTCCCCAATGTCACCAATGTCCCCATTGACCCCACTGTCCCCTGACGATGTCCCCAATGTCCCCAATGTCCCCATTGACCCCAATGTCCCCAATGTCCCCAATGTCCCCAATGTCCCCTGACAATGTCCTCAATGTCCCCAATGTCCCCACTGTCCCCTGACAATGTCCTCAATGTCCTCAATGTCCCCAATGTCCCCAATGTCCCCTGACAATGTCCTCAATGTCCCCAATGTCCCCAATGTCCCCATTGACCCCACTGTCCCCTGACGATGTCCCCAATGTCCCCAATGTCCCCAGGCCAACTCGCTGGCGTGTCAGGGCAAGTACACGCCCAGTGGCCAGGCGGGCGCGGCCGCCAGCGAGTCCCTGTTCGTGTCCAACCACGCCTACTGACCGCTGAGTGACCGCCGAGTGACCGCTGAGTGACCGCCGAGTGACCCACACACCGCTGACCCCTGACCGCCACCCGCCGCCCCTGACCGTCCGGCAGCGATGGCCACTGGTGGTCACTGACCATTGCTGACCACTGGTGACCATCAGTGACCACTTGTGGCTATCAGTGACCATCAGTGACCACCAGTGACCATCACTGACCACCAGTGACCATCAGTGACCACTTGTGACTATCAGTGACCACCAGTGACCACCAGTGACCATCAGTGACCATCACTGGCCATCACTGACCTTCACTGACCACTTGTGACCATCAGTGGCCACCACTGACCATCAGTGACCATTGCTGACCACCACCAATGGTCACTGACCATCAGTGACCACCTGTGAACGTCACTGACCACCACTGACCATCACTGACCACTTGTGGTCATCAGTGACCATGAGTGACCATCAGTGACCACTGATGACCCTCAGTGACCATCACTGACCATTGGTGACCACCACTGACCACCAGTGACCATCACTGACCACTAGTGACCACTGATGACCCTCAGTGACCATCACTGACCATTGGTGACCACCACTGACCATCACTGACCATTGATGACCACGAGTGACCATCAGTGACCACTGATGACCATCACTGACCATCACTGACCACTGATGACCATCAGTGACCACCACTGACCATCAGTGACCACTGATGACCATCACTGACCATCACTGACCATTGATGACCATCACTGACCACCAGTGACCACTGGTGACCCTCAGTGACCTTTGCCCTCCCCCCCCTCAATAAAAGGTCGCGGTTCAACCCCGGAGCCTCCACTGGAATTTTTGGGGAAATTTGGGGGATTTTGGGGGGAATTTTGGTGGTTTTGGGATTTTTTGGGAATTTTGGGGAATTTTTGGGGATTTTTTGGGATTTTTTGGGAATTTTTTTGGGATTTTTTGGGGGATTTTTTAGAGATTTTTTGGGATTTTTTGGGGATTTTTTGGGGATTTTTTGGGGATTTTTTGGGGATTTTTTGGGGATTTTTTGGGATTTTTTGGGGGATTTTTTAGAGATTTTTTGGGATTTTTTGGGGGATTTTTTAGAGATTTTTTGGGGATTTTTTGGGGATTTTTTGGGGATTTTTTGGGGATTTTTTGGGGATTTTTTTTAGGGGATTTTTTTCGGATTTTTGGGGATTTTTTAGAGATTTTTTGGGGGATTTTTTGGGATTTTTTTGGATTTTTTTGGGGATTTTTTTGGATTTTTTTTTTGATTTTTGGAGGGATTTTTGGGATTTTTTGGGGGATTTTTTTATGGGGGGAATTTTGGGATTTTGGGGGGATTTTTTGGGAATTTTTAGGGGATTTTTTGGGATTTTTTTTGATTTTTTGGGGATTTTTGGGGGATTTTTTAGGGATTTTTTTTGAGAATATTTGGGGGAATTTTTGGGGGGAATTTTGGGGGATTTTTTGAGGAATTATGGGGAATTTTTAAGGGTATTTTATGGGGAATTTTGGGGATTTTTGGGGGATTTTGGGGGGATTTTTTGGGGGAATTTTGGGGGATTTTTTGAGGAATTTTTTGGGGATTTTTTTGGGATTTTGGGGAAATTTTTTGGGGGATTTTTTGGGGGAATTTTTTGGGGGATTTTGGGGAGATTTTTGGGGGATTTTTTGGAAATTTTTTTGTGGGTTTTTGGGGGGGAAGTTTTGGGAATTTTGGGGGAATTTTGGGATTTTAAAGGAAAAGGGACCCAAAATCTCCAAATTCGTAAGAAAAAAAGGCCCCCAAATTGCCCAAATTCCAAAATTTGAGGGAAAAGGACCCAAATTCCTGAAAATTGAGATAAAAGGGACCCAAAATGACTCAAAAATGTCAAAATTTTAAGGAAAAAGGAGCCAAATTTTCCCTAAATCCCGAAATTTGTGAGAAAAGGGACCCAAAAATCAAAAAATTAAGGGAAAAAGGGACCCAAAATGACCCAAAATCCCAAAATTTCAGGGGAAAAGGGACCCAAAAATCTCAAATTTGGGCTCAAATCACCCCAAAAAACTCAAATTTGTGGTTAAAATCCCCCGCCCAAAAAACCAAAAATGGGGATTAAAACGTCTCAAAAAATTCCCTCAGAACCCCCAAATTTGGATTTTAAAAAATTCCCAAAAAAAATCCAAAAAATCCCCAAAAAAATCCCCACAAAAAAATAACAAAAAAATCTCAAAAAAGAAAAAAAATCCCCAAAAAATAATAACAAAAAAATCTCAAAAAAAAAAAAAAATCCCCAAAAAATAATAACAAAAAAATCTCAAAAAAAAAATCCCCCCAAAATAACAAAAAAAATCTCAAAAAAACACAAAAACCCCAAAATAATAATAATAATAAAATCTAAAAAAAAAAAAAAATCCCCAAAAAATAATAATAAAAAAAGAATCCAAAAAAAATCCCAAAAAAATCCCCCCAAAAATTCCCCCCCCAAAAAAAAATCCCCCCCAAAAAATAACAAAAAAATCTCAAAAAAAAAAATCCCCAAAAAAACCCCCAAAAAAATCTCAAAAAAAAAAAAAATCCCCCCAAAAATAACAAAAATCTCAAAAAAAAAAATCCCCAAAAAAATAACAAAAAAATCTCAAAAAAAAAAAATCCCCCAAAATAATAATAAAAAAAGAATCCAAAAAAAATCCCCAAAAAATCTCCCCCCCCAAAAAAATCCCCCCCCCAAAAAATAACAAAAAAATCTAAAAAAAAAAAATCCCCCAAAAAACCAAAAAAAATCTCAAAAAAAAAAATCCCTAAAAAATAATAATAATAAAAAAAGAATAAAAAAAAATCCCAAAAAAATCCCCCCCCAAAAAAAAACCAAAAAAAAATCTCAAAAAAAAAATCCCCCAAAAAATAACAAAAAAATCTCAAAAAAAAAAAAAATCCCCAAAAAATAATAATAAAAAAAGGATCCAAAAACAAATCCCAAAAAAATCCCCCCAAAAAATCCCCCCCCAAAAAAAACCTCAAAAAAAAAATCCCCCAAAAATAACAAAAAAATCTCCAAAAAAATCTCCAAAAAATAATAAAAAAAGAATCCAAAAAAAAAATCCCAAAAAAATCCCCCCCCAAAAATCCCCCCCAAAAAAATCTCAAAAAAAAAAAAAATCCCCCCCAAAAAAATAATAAAAAAATCTCAAAAAAAAAAAAAATCCCCCAAAAAATAATAATAAAAAAAGAATCAGAAAAAAAAATCCCAAAAAAATCCCCCCCAAAAAAAACCAAAAAAAATCTCAAAAAAAAAAAAATCCCCCAAAAAATAACAAAAAAATCTCAAAAAAAAATCCCCTAAAAAATAACAAAAAAATATTAAAAAAAATCCCCCAAAAAATAAAAAAATCTCAAAAAAAAATCTCCATAAAATAATAAAAAAAGAATCCAAAAAAAAATCCCAAAAAAATGCCCCCCCCCAAAAAAAATCTCAAAAAAAAAAATCCCACCAAAAATAACAAAAGAAAATCTCAAAAAAAAAAAAAATCCCCCCCAAAAAATAACGAAAAAAATCTCAAAAAAAAAAAAATCCCCCAAAAAATAACAAAAAAATCTCAAAAAAAATCATCCCCCAAAAATAATAATAAAATCTCAAAAAAAAAAAAAAAAAAATCCCCAAAAAATAATAATAAAAAAAGAATCCAAAAAAAAATCCCAAAAAAATCCCCCCCAAAAAATAACAAAAAAATCTCAAAAAGAAAAAAAAATCCCCAAAAAATAATAACAAAAAAATCTAAAAAAAAATCCCCCAAAAAATAACAAAAAAAATCTAAAAAAAAAAAAATCCCCCAAAAATAACCAAAAAAAATCTCAAAAAAAAAAAACCCTAAAAAATAATAATAAAAAAATCTCAAAAAAAAAATCCCCCAAAAAATAATAATAAAAAAAGAATCAAAAAAAAAATCCCAAAAAAATCCCCCCCAAAAAATAACAAAAAAATCTCAAAAAAAAAAAAATCCCCAAATAATAATAATAATAAAAAAAAATAAAAAAAAATCCCCTCCAAAAAAATAACAAAAAAATCTCAAAAAAAATCCCCCAAAAAATAACAAAAAAATCTCAAAAAAAAAAAAATCCCCAAATACTAATAATAATAAAAAAAAAATCCAAAAAAAAATCCCCAAAAAAATCCCCCCCCAAAAAATAACAAAAAAAATCTCAAAAAAAAAAAATCCCCCCAAAAATAATAAAAAAAGAATCAAAAAAAAAAAAATCCCAAAAAAATCCCTCCCAAAAAAAAATCCCCCCACAAAAAATAACAAAAAAAATCTCAAAAAAAAATCTCCAAAAAATAATAACAAAAAAATCTCAAAAAAAAAATCCCCAAAAAATAATAACAAAAAAATCTCAAAAAAAAAAATCCCCAAATAATAATAATAATAAAAAAAAAAAAAAAAAATCCCAAAAAAATCCCCTCCAAAAAAAACCAAAAAAAATCTCAAAAAAAAAAAAAAATCCCCAAAAAATAATAACAAAAAAATCTCAAAAAAAAAATCCCCCAAAAAATAACAAAAAAATCTCAAAAAAAAAAAATCTTCAAATAATAATAATAAAAAAAGAATCCAAAAAAAAATCCCAAAAAAATCCCCCCCAAAAAAAAATCCCCCCAAAAAATAACAAAAAAATCTCAAAAAAAAAAATTCCCCAAAAAACCCGAAAAAAAACTCAAAAAAAAAAAAAAATCCCCAAAAAATAATAATAATTAAAAAAATTCCAAAAAAAAAATTCCCAAAAAAATCCCCCCCCAAAAAATAACAAAAAAATCTCAAAAAAAAAATCCCCCCAAAAATAACAAAAAAATCTCAAAAAAAAAATCCCCAAAAAATAATAATAAAAAAAGAATCCAAAAAAAAAATCCCAAAAAAATCCCCCCCCCAAAATCTCAAAAAAAAAAAATCCCCAAAAAATAACAAAAAAATCTCAAAAAAAAAATCCCCCTAAAAATAACAAAAAAAATCTCAAAAAAGAAAAAAATCCCTAAAAAATAATAATAAAAAAATCTCAAAAAAAAAACTCCCCAAAAATAATAATAATTAAAAAAAATAATAAAAAAAAATCCCCAAAAAATAATAAAAAAAGAATAATAAAAAAAAATCCCAAAAAAATCCCCCCCCAAAAAAAATCCCCCCCACAAAAAAATAACAAAAAAATCTCAAAAAAAAAATCTCCAAAAAATAATAATAAAAAAAAGAATAAAAAAAAAATCCCAAAAAAATCCCCCCCCAAAAAAAAAATCCACCCCCAAAAAAATAACAAAAAAATCTCAAAAAAAAAAAAATCCCCCAAAAATAATAATAATAATAAAAGAATCAAAAAAAAAAATCCCAAAAAAATCCCCCCAAAAAATCCTCCCCCCAAAAAAACCCCCCAAAAAAATCTCAAAAAAAAATCCCCTAAAAATAATAATAAAAAAAGAATCCAAAAAAGAATCCCAAAAAAATCCCCCCCCAAAAAAATCCCCCCCAAAAAAATCTCAAAAAAAAAAAATCCCCTCCAAAAAAATAACAAAAAAATCTCAAAAAAAAAATCCCCCAAAAAATAACAAAAAAATCTCAAAAAAAATCTCAAAAAAAAAAAAATCCCCAAAAATAATAATAAAAGAATCCAATAAAAAAATCCAAAAAAAATCCCCCCCCAAAAAAAACCCCAAAAAAACCACAAAAAAATCTCAAAAAAAACCCCAAAAAATAATAATAACAAAAGAATCCAAAAAAAAAAATCCCAAAAAAATCCCCCCAAAAAATCCCCCCCAAAACTCCCCCCAAAAAAAATCTCAAAAAAAAAAATCCCCCCAAAAAAACCAAAAAAATCTCAAAAAAAAATCCCCCAAAAAATAACAAAAAAATCTCAAAAAAAAAAAAAATCCCCCAAAAAATAACAAAAAAAATCTCAAAAAAAAAAATCCCCCAAAAATAACCAAAAAAAATCTCAAAAAAAAAAAAAAAAAAATTCCCCAAAAAATAATAATAAAAAAAGAATAAAAAAAAAATCCAAAAAAACTCCCAAAAAAATCCCCCCCCAAAAAAATCCCCCCCCAAAAAATAACAAAAAAATCTCAAAAAAAAAAAATCCCCCAAAAATAATAATAAAATCTCAAAAAAAAAAAAAAAATCCCCAAAAATAATAATAAAAAAAGAATCCAAAAAAAAATCCCAAAAATTCCCCCCCAAAAAATAACAAAAAAATCTCAAAAAAAAAAAAAATTCCCCAAAAATAATAATTATAAAAATCTCAAAAAAAAAAAATCCCCAAATAATAATAATAATAATAAAAGAATCAAAAAAAAATCCCCCCAAAAAAATCCCCCCAAAAAAATCCCCCCCCAAAAAAAACCCAAAAAAAATCTCAAAAAAAAAAATCCCCAAAAAATAATAATAAAAAAAAGAACGACCAGGCATTTGGCTATTTTTCAAACACATATAATTAATACATCCTGAGATGCCAATTTAAAGACCATTTATCAAATTCATTTCTCCTCCAATTGCACGGTTTGAGAAATTTGTTTTGGTCAAGATTTTGCAAGAATCCTGCTTTCAAATCCGAATGGTCAGCCAGGTAGGTTAGTCTGGGGATGGTGTATGTTTTGAGGATATCAGTTATCTGCACAGGTTTCAGTGGAGCCCTATCAATTCGTTCCAGCCAGAGTTCAATTTTTGCATGGAGGTCACATTTTGCTATTCTGGTCCAGGGGTCGATTTGCAGGTCCAGGTATTTTTCAGAGTCACCAGGGTCGATCATTTTCAGGGGTGTACCATTAACAGTCCAGGCAGCACAGTCATTAACAGTGTACGATTAACCACCTACCCGTAAAGAGACTCCGAGCGCACGAACAGTTCTAGCCACAGACTTGGCAGCCAGCTACTCCCTGCCTTTACCCGCACTGGAGTGAAGGTCTCTTTTTGATACTTGGAGGGCCCTGGACAGGCCGGCCGCGGGGAAACAGGTCTAGCCACGGGCTCGGCAGCCAGCTACGTACGCCCCCAGTTAAAGAGAGTCCTAGCTACTCCCTGCCTTTACCCGCACTGGAGTGAAGGTCTTCTTTTTGATACTTGGAGGGCCCCGGACAGGCCGGCCGCGGACAGCAGGTCTACCCGCAGGTTCCGTCCTCAGGAACTAAGTCCGGGCGCGGACACCTGGTCTACCCCGGCCGTCAGCGGCCAGGTACGGAGTCCGGCCGTGGACAGCCGGTCTTCCCAAGAAACAAGCTAGGGCGCGGACAGCCGGTCTACCCAGGGGTTCATGAATCAAATACACACCAAGAGTCCTAGCTACTCCCTGCCTTTACCCGCACTGGAGTGAAGCTCTCCTTTTTGATACTTGGAGGGCCCCGGACAGGCCGGCTGCGGGGGAACAGGTCTAGCCACGGGCTCGGCAGCCAGCTACGTACGCCCCCAGTTAAAGAGAGTCCTAGCTACTCCCTGCCTTTACCCGCACTGGAGTGAAGGTCTCCTTTTAGATACTTGGAGGGCCTCGGACAGGCCGGCCGCGGACAGCAGGTCTACCCGCAGGTTCCGTCGTCAGGAACTAAGTCCGAGTGCGGACACCTGGTCTACCCCAGCCGTCAGAAGCCAGGTACCAAGTCCGGCCGCGGACCGCTGGTCTACCCGGGAACCAAGGCAGGGCGCGGACCGCCGGTCTACCCAGGGGTTCATGAATCAAATACACACCGAGAGTCCTAGCTACTCCCTGCCTTTACCCGCACTGGAGTGAAGCTCTCCTTTTTGATACTTGGACGGCCCCGGACAGGCCGGCTGCGGGGGAACAGGTCTAGCCACGGGCTCGGCAGCTAGCTACGTACGCCCCCAGTTAAAGAGAGTCCTAGCTACTCCCTGCCTTTACCCGCACTGGAGTGAAGGTCTTCTTTTTGATAATTGGAGGGCCCCAAACAGGCCGGCCGCGGACAGCAGGTCTTCCCGCAGGTTCCGTCCTCAGGAACTAAGTCCGAGCGCGGACACCTGGTCTACCCCAGCCGTCAGAAGCCAGGTACGGAGTCCGGCCGTCGACAGCCGGTCTACCCGGGAACCAAGGCAGGGCGCGGACCGCCGGTCTACCCAGGGGTTCATGAATCAAATACACACCGAGAGTCCTAGCTACTCCCTGCCTTTACCCGCACTGGAGTGAAGGTCTCTTTTTGATACTTGGAGGGCCCCGGACAGGCCGGCCGCGGACAGCAGGTCTACCCGCAGGTTCCGTCCTCAGGAACTAAGTCCGAGCGCGGACACCTGGTCTACCCCAGCCGTCAGCGGCCAGGTACGGAGTCCGGCCGTGGACAGCCGGTCTACCCAAGAAACAAGCCAGGGCGCGGACAGCCGGTCTACCCAGGGGTTCATGAATCAAATACACACCGAGAGTCCTAGCTACTCCCTGCCTTTACCCGCACTGGAGTGAAGCTCTCCTTTTAGATACTTGGAGGGCCCCGGACAGGCCGGCCGCGAGGGAACAGGTCTACCCGCAGGTTCCGTCCTCAGGAACTAAGTCCGAGCGCGGACACCTGGTCTACCCCAGCCGTCAGAAGCCAGGTACCAAGTCCGGCCGTGGACAGCCGGTCTACCCGGGAACCAAGGCAGGGCGCGGACCGCCGGTCTACCCAGGGGTTCATGAATCAAATACACACCGAGAGTCCTAGCTACTCCCTGCCTTTACCCGCACTGGAGTGAAGCTCTCCTTTTTGATACTTGGAGGGCCCCGGACAGGCCGGCTGCGGGGGAACAGGTCTAGCCACGGGCTCGGCAGCCAGCTACGTACGCCCCCTGTTAAAGAGAGTCCTAGCTACTTTCTGCCTTTACCCGCACTGGAGTGAAGGTCTCCTTTTTGATACTTGGAGGGCTTCAAACAGGCCGGCCGCGGACAGCAGGTCTACCCGCAGGTTCCGTCCTCAGGAACTAAGTCCGAGCGCGGACACCTGGTCTACCCCAGCCGTCAGCGGCCAGGTACAAAGTCCGGCCGTGGACAGCCGGTCTACCCGGGAACCAAGCCAAGGCGCGGACAGCCGGTCTACCCAGGGGTTCATGAATCAAATACACACCGAGAGTCCTAGCTACTCCCTGCCTTTACCCGCACTGGAGTGAAGGTCTTCTTTTTGATACGCGGAGGGCCCCAAACAGGCCGGCCGCGGACAGCAGGTCTACCCGCAGGTTCCGTCCTCAGGAACTAAGTCCGAGCGCGGACACCTGGTCTACCCCAGCCGTCAGCGGCCAGGTACGGAGTCCGGCCGTGGACAGCCGGTCTACCCAAGAAACAAGCCAGGGCGCGGACCGCCGGTCTACCCAGGAGTTCATGAATCAAATACACACCGAGAGTCCTAGCTACTCCCTGCCTTTACCCGCACTGGAGTGAAGGTCTCTTTTTGATACTTGGAGGGCCCCAAACAGGCCGGGGGCGGACAGCAGGTCTACCCGCAGGTTCCGTCGTCAGGAACTAAGTCCGAGCGCGGACACCTGGTCTACCCCAGCCGTCAGCGGCCAGGTACGGAGTCCGGCCGTGGACAGCCGGTCTACCCAGGAACCGAGGCAGGGCGCGGACCGCCGGTCTACCCAGGGGTTCATGAATCAAATACACACCGAGAGTCCTAGCTACTCCCTGCCTTTACCCGCACTGGAGTGAAGGTCTCTTTTTGATACTTGGAGGGCCCCGGACAGGCCGGCCGCGGACAGCAGGTCTACCCGCAGCTTCCGTCGTCAGGAACTAAGTCCGAGCGCGGACACCTGGTCTACCCCAGCCGTCAGCGGCCAGGTACGGAGTCCGGCCGTGGACAGCCGGTCTACCCAAGAAACAAGCCAGGGCGCGGACCGCCGGTCTACCCAGGAGTTCATGAATCAAATACACACCGAGAGTCCTAGCTACTCCCTGCCTTTACCCGCACTGGAGTGAAGGTCTCTTTTTGATACTTGGAGGGCCCCGGACAGGCCGGCCGCGGACAGCAGGTCTAGCCACGGGCTCGGCAGCCAGCTACGTACGCCCCCAGTTAAAGAGAGTCCTAGCTACTCCCTGCCTTTACCCGCACTGGAGTGAAGGTCTCCTTTTTGATACTTGGAGGGCCCCGGACAGGCCGGCTGCGGACAGCAGGTCTACCCGCAGGTTCCGTCGTCAGGAACTAAGTCCGAGCGCGGGCACCTGGTCTACCCCAGCCGTCAGAAGCCAGGTACCGAGTCCGGCCGCGGACAGCTGGTCTACCCGGGAACCAAGGCAGGGCGCGGACCGCCGGTCTACCCAGGGGTTCATGAATCAAATACACACCGAGAGTCCTAGCTACTCCCTGCCTTTACCCGCACTGGAGTGAAGGTCTCTTTTTGATACTTGGAGGGCCCCGGACAGGCCGGCCGCGGACAGCAGGTCTACCCGCAGGTTCCGTCGTCAGGAACTAAGTCCGAGCGCGGACACCTGGTCTACCCCAGCCGTCAGCGGCCATGTACGGAGTCCGGCCGTGGACAGCCGGTCTACCCAAGAAACAAGCCAGGGCGCGGACAGCCGGTCTACCCAGGGGTTCATGAATCAAATACACACCGAGAGTCCTAGCTACTCCCTGCCTTTACCCGCACTGGAGTGAAGGTCTCTTTTTGATACTTGGAGGGCCCCAAACAGGCCGGGGGCGGACAGCAGGTCTACCCGCAGGTTCCGTCCTCAGGAACTAAGTCCGAGCGCGGACACCTGGTCTACCCCAGCCGTCAGCGGCCAGGTACGGAGTCCGGCCGTGGACAGCCGGTCTACCCAGAAACCAAGGCAGGGCGCGGACAGCCGGTCTACCCAGGGGTTCATGAATCAAATACACACCGAGAGTCCTAGCTACTCCCTGCCTTTACCCGCACTGGAGTGAAGGTCTCTTTTTGATACTTGGAGGGCCCCGGACAGGCCGGCCGCGGACAGCAGGTCTACCCGCAGGTTCCGTCCTCAGGAACTAAGTCCGAGCGCGGACACCTGGTCTACCCCAGCCGTCAGCGGCCAGGTACGGAGTCCGGCCGTGGACAGCCGGTCTACCCAGGAACCGAGGCAGGGCGCGGACCGCCTGTCTACCCAGGGGTTCATGAATCAAATACACACCGAGAGTCCTAGCTACTCCCTGCCTTTACCCGCACTGGAGTGAAGGTCTCTTTTTGATACTTGGAGGGCCCCAAACAGGCCGGGGGCGGACAGCAGGTCTACCCGCAGGTTCCGTCGTCAGGAACTAAGTCCGAGCGCGGACACCTGGTCTACCCCAGCCGTCAGCGGCCAGGTACGGAGTCCGGCCGTGGACAGCCGGTCTACCCAAGAAACAAGCCAGGGCGCGGACCGCCGGTCTACCCAGGAGTTCATGAATCAAATACACACCGAGAGTCCTAGCTACTCCCTGCCTTTACCCGCACTGGAGTGAAGGTCTCTTTTTGATACTTGGAGGGCCCCGGACAGGCCGGCCGCGGACAGCAGGTCTAGCCACGGGCTCGGCAGCCAGCTACGTACGCCCCCAGTTAAAGAGAGTCCTAGCTACTCCCTGCCTTTACCCGCACTGGAGTGAAGGTCTCCTTTTTGATACTTGGAGGGCCCCGGACAGGCCGGCTGCGGACAGCAGGTCTACCCGCAGGTTCCGTCGTCAGGAACTAAGTCCGAGCGCGGACACCTGGTCTACCCCAGCCGTCAGAAGCCAGGTACCGAGTCCGGCCGCGGACAGCTGGTCTACCCGGGAACCAAGGCAGGGCGCGGACCGCCGGTCTACCCAGGGGTTCATGAATCAAATACACACCGAGAGTCCTAGCTACTCCCTGCCTTTACCCGCACTGGAGTGAAGGTCTCATTTCTGATACTTGGAGGGCCCCGGACAGGCCGGCCGCGGACAGCAGGTCTACCCGCAGGTTCCGTCCTCAGGAACTAAGTCCGAGCGCGGACACCTGGTCTACCCCAGCCGTCAGCGGCCAGGTACGGAGTCCGGCCGTGGACAGCCGGTCTACCCAAGAAACAAGCCAGGGCGCGGACAGCCGGTCTACCCAGGGGTTCATGAATCAAATACACACCGAGAGTCCTAGCTACTCCCTGCCTTTACCCGCACTGGAGTGAAGGTCTCTTTTTGATACTTGGAGGGCCCCGGACAGGCCGGCCGCGGACAGCAGGTCTACCCGCAGGTTCCGTCCTCAGGAACTAAGTCCGAGCGCGGACACCTGGTCTACCCCAGCCGTCAGCGGCCAGGTACGGAGTCCGGCCGTGGACAGCCGGTCTACCCAGGAACCGAGGCAGGGCGCGGACCGCCGGTCTACCCAGGGGTTCATGAATCAAATACACACCGAGAGTCCTAGCTACTCCCTGCCTTTACCCGCACTGGAGTGAAGGTCTCTTTTTGATACTTGGAGGGCCCCGGACAGGCCGGCCGCGGACAGCAGGTCTACCCGCAGGTTCCGTCGTCAGGAACTAAGTCCGAGCGCGGACACCTGGTCTACCCCAGCCGTCAGCGGCCAGGTACGGAGTCCGGCCGTGGACAGCCGGTCTACCCAAGAAACAAGCCAGGGCGCGGACCGCCGGTCTACCCAGGGGTTCATGAATCAAATACACACCGAGAGTCCTAGCTACTCCCTGCCTTTACCCGCACTGGAGTGAAGGTCTCTTTTTGATACTTGGAGGGCCCCGGACAGGCCGGCCGCGGACAGCAGGTCTACCCGCAGGTTCCGTCCTCAGGAACTAAGTCCGAGCGCGGACACCTGGTCTACCCCAGCCGTCAGCGGCCAGGTACGGAGTCCGGCCGTGGACAGCCGGTCTACCCAAGAAACAAGCCAGGGCGCGGACAGCCGGTCTACCCAGGGGTTCATGAATCAAATACACACCGAGAGTCCTAGCTACTCCCTGCCTTTACCCGCACTGGAGTGAAGGTCTCTTTTTGATACTTGGAGGGCCCCGGACAGGCCGGCTGCGGGGGAACAGGTCTAGCCACGGGCTCGGCAGCCAGCTACATACGCCCCCAGTTAAAGAGAGTCCTAGCTACTCCCTGCCTTTACCCGCACTGGAGTGAAGGTCTCTTTTTGATACTTGGAGGGCCCCGGACAGGCCGGCCGCGGACAGCAGGTCTACCCGCAGGTTCCGTCGTCAGGAACTAAGTCCGAGCGCGGACACCTGGTCTACCCCAGCCGTCAGCGGCCATGTACGGAGTCCGGCCGTGGACAGCCGGTCTACCCAAGAAACAAGCCAGGGCGCGGACAGCCGGTCTACCCAGGGGTTCATGAATCAAATACACACCGAGAGTCCTAGCTACTCCCTGCCTTTACCCGCACTGGAGTGAAGGTCTCTTTTTGATACTTGGAGGGCCCCGGACAGGCCGGGGGCGGACAGCAGGTCTACCCGCAGGTTCCGTCGTCAGGAACTAAGTCCGAGCGCGGACACCTGGTCTACCCCAGCCGTCAGCGGCCAGGTACGGAGTCCGGCCGTGGACAGCCGGTCTACCCAGGAACCGAGGCAGGGCGCGGACCGCCGGTCTACCCAGGGGTTCATGAATCAAATACACACCGAGAGTCCTAGCTACTCCCTGCCTTTACCCGCACTGGAGTGAAGGTCTCTTTTTGATACTTGGAGGGCCCCGGACAGGCCGGCCGCGGACAGCAGGTCTACCCGCAGGTTCCGTCGTCAGGAACTAAGTCCGAGCGCGGACACCTGGTCTACCCCAGCCGTCAGCGGCCAGGTACGGAGTCCGGCCGTGGACAGCCGGTCTACCCAAGAAACAAGCCAGGGCGCGGACAGCCGGTCTACCCAGGGGTTCATGAATCAAATACACACCGAGAGTCCTAGCTACTCCCTGCCTTTACCCGCACTGGAGTGAAGGTCTCTTTTTGATACTTGGAGGGCCCCGGACAGGCCGGCCGTGGACAGCCGGTCTACCCAGGAACCAAGGCAGGGCGCGGACCGCCGGTCTACCCAGGGGTTCATGAATCAAATACACACCGAGAGTCCTAGCTACTCCCTGCCTTTACCCGCACTGGAGTGAAGGTCTCTTTTTGATACTTGGAGGGCCCCGGACAGGCCGGCCGCGGACAGCAGGTCTACCCGCAGGTTCCGTCCTCAGGAACTAAGTCCGAGCGCGGACACCTGGTCTACCCCAGCCGTCAGCGGCCAGGTACGGAGTCCGGCCGTGGACAGCCGGTCTACCCAGGAACCGAGGCAGGGCGCGGACCGCCGGTCTACCCAGGGGTTCATGAATCAAATACACACCGAGAGTCCTAGCTACTCCCTGCCTTTACCCGCACTGGAGTGAAGGTCTCTTTTTGATACTTGGAGGGCCCCGGACAGGCCGGCCGCGGACAGCAGGTCTACCCGCAGGTTCCGTCCTCAGGAACTAAGTCCGAGCGCGGACACCTGGTCTACCCCAGCCGTCAGAAGGCAGGTACCGAGTCCGGCCGTGGACAGCCGGTCTACCCGGGAACCAAGCAAGGGCGCGGACAGCCGGTCTACCCAGGGGTTCATGAATCAAATACGCACCGAGAGTCCTAGCTACTCCCTGCCTTTACCCGCACTGGAGTGAAGGTCTCCTTTTTGATACTTGGAGGGCCCCGGACAGGCCGGCCGCGAGGGAACAGGTCTACCCGCAGGTTCCGTCGTCAGGAACTAAGTCCGAGCGCGGACACCTGGTCTACCCCAGCCGTCAGCGGCCAGGTACCGAATCCGGCCGCGGACAGCTGGTCTACCCGGAAATCAAGGCAGGGCGCGGAGAGCCGGTCTACCCAGGGGTAATGAATCAAATACGCACCGAGAGTCCTAGCTACTCCCTGCCTTTAGCCGCACTGGAGTGAAGGTCTCCTTTTTGATACTTGGAGGGCCCCGGACAGGCCGGACGCGGACAGCAGGTCTACCCGCAGGTTCCGTCCTCAGGAACTAAGTCCGAGCGCGGACACCTGGTCTACCCCAGCCGTCAGAAGCCAGGTACCGAGTCCGGCCGCGGACAGCTGGTCTACCCGGGAACCAAGGCAGGGCGCGGACCGCCGGGCTACCCAGGGGTTCATGAATCAAATACACACCGAGAGTCCTAGCTACTCCCTGCCTTTACCCGCACTGGAGTGAAGGTCTCTTTTTGATACTTGGAGGGCCCCGGACAGGCCGGCCGCGGACAGCAGGTCTACCCGCAGGTTCCGTCGTCAGGAACTAAGTCCGAGCGCGGACACCTGGTCTACCCCAGCCGTCAGCGGCCAGGTACGGAGTCCGGCCGTGGACAGCCGGTCTACCCGGGAACCAAGCCAGGGCGCGGACCGCCGGTCTACCCAGGGGTTCATGAATCAAATACACACCGAGAGTCCTAGCTACTCCCTGCCTTTACCCGCACTGGAGTGAAGGTCTCTTTTTGATACTTGGAGGGCCCCAAACAGGCCGGCCGCGGACAGCAGGTCTACCCGCAGGTTCCGTCCTCAGGAACTAAGTCCGAGCGCGGACACCTGGTCTACCCCAGCCTTCAGCGGCCAGGTACGGAGTCCGGCCGTGGACAGCCGGTCTACCCAAGAAACAAGCCAGGGCGCGGACAGCCGGTCTACCCAGGGGTTCATGAATCAAATACACACCGAGAGTCCTAGCTACTCCCTGCCTTTACCCGCACTGGAGTGAAGGTCTCTTTTTGATACTTGGAGGGCCCCGGACAGGCCGGCCGCGGACAGCAGGTCTACCCGCAGGTTCCGTCGTCAGGAACTAAGTCCGAGCGCGGACACCTGGTCTACCCCAGCCGTCAGCGGCCATGTACGGAGTCCGGCCGTGGACAGCCGGTCTACCCAAGAAACAAGCCAGGGCGCGGACAGCCGGTCTACCCAGGGGTTCATGAATCAAATACACACCGAGAGTCCTAGCTACTCCCTGCCTTTACCCGCACTGGAGTGAAGGTCTCTTTTTGATACTTGGAGGGCCCCGGACAGGCCGGGGGCGGACAGCAGGTCTACCCGCAGGTTCCGTCGTCAGGAACTAAGTCCGAGCGCGGACACCTGGTCTACCCCAGCCGTCAGCGGCCAGGTACGGAGTCCGGCCGTGGACAGCCGGTCTACCCAGGAACCGAGGCAGGGCGCGGACCGCCGGTCTACCCAGGGGTTCATGAATCAAATACACACCGAGAGTCCTAGCTACTCCCTGCCTTTACCCGCACTGGAGTGAAGGTCTCTTTTTGATACTTGGAGGGCCCCGGACAGGCCGGCCGCGGACAGCAGGTCTACCCGCAGGTTCCGTCGTCAGGAACTAAGTCCGAGCGCGGACACCTGGTCTACCCCAGCCGTCAGCGGCCAGGTACGGAGTCCGGCCGTGGACAGCCGGTCTACCCAAGAAACAAGCCAGGGCGCGGACAGCCGGTCTACCCAGGGGTTCATGAATCAAATACACACCGAGAGTCCTAGCTACTCCCTGCCTTTACCCGCACTGGAGTGAAGGTCTCTTTTTGATACTTGGAGGGCCCCGGACAGGCCGGCCGTGGACAGCCGGTCTACCCAGGAACCAAGGCAGGGCGCGGACCGCCGGTCTACCCAGGGGTTCATGAATCAAATACACACCGAGAGTCCTAGCTACTCCCTGCCTTTACCCGCACTGGAGTGAAGGTCTCTTTTTGATACTTGGAGGGCCCCGGACAGGCCGGCCGCGGACAGCAGGTCTACCCGCAGGTTCCGTCCTCAGGAACTAAGTCCGAGCGCGGACACCTGGTCTACCCCAGCCGTCAGCGGCCAGGTACGGAGTCCGGCCGTGGACAGCCGGTCTACCCAGGAACCGAGGCAGGGCGCGGACCGCCGGTCTACCCAGGGGTTCATGAATCAAATACACACCGAGAGTCCTAGCTACTCCCTGCCTTTACCCGCACTGGAGTGAAGGTCTCTTTTTGATACTTGGAGGGCCCCGGACAGGCCGGCCGCGGACAGCAGGTCTACCCGCAGGTTCCGTCCTCAGGAACTAAGTCCGAGCGCGGACACCTGGTCTACCCCAGCCGTCAGAAGGCAGGTACCGAGTCCGGCCGTGGACAGCCGGTCTACCCGGGAACCAAGCAAGGGCGCGGACAGCCGGTCTACCCAGGGGTTCATGAATCAAATACGCACCGAGAGTCCTAGCTACTCCCTGCCTTTACCCGCACTGGAGTGAAGGTCTCCTTTTTGATACTTGGAGGGCCCCGGACAGGCCGGCCGCGAGGGAACAGGTCTACCCGCAGGTTCCGTCGTCAGGAACTAAGTCCCGAGCGCGGACACCTGGTCTACCCCAGCCGTCAGCGGCCAGGTACCGAATCCGGCCGCGGACAGCTGGTCTACCCGGAAATCAAGGCAGGGCGCGGAGAGCCGGTCTACCCAGGGGTAATGAATCAAATACGCACCGAGAGTCCTAGCTACTCCCTGCCTTTAGCCGCACTGGAGTGAAGGTCTCCTTTTTGATACTTGGAGGGCCCCGGACAGGCCGGACGCGGACAGCAGGTCTACCCGCAGGTTCCGTCCTCAGGAACTAAGTCCGAGCGCGGACACCTGGTCTACCCCAGCCGTCAGAAGCCAGGTACCGAGTCCGGCCGCGGACAGCTGGTCTACCCGGGAACCAAGGCAGGGCGCGGACCGCCGGGCTACCCAGGGGTTCATGAATCAAATACACACCGAGAGTCCTAGCTACTCCCTGCCTTTACCCGCACTGGAGTGAAGGTCTCTTTTTGATACTTGGAGGGCCCCGGACAGGCCGGCCGCGGACAGCAGGTCTACCCGCAGGTTCCGTCGTCAGGAACTAAGTCCGAGCGCGGACACCTGGTCTACCCCAGCCGTCAGCGGCCAGGTACGGAGTCCGGCCGTGGACAGCCGGTCTACCCGGGAACCAAGCCAGGGCGCGGACCGCCGGTCTACCCAGGGGTTCATGAATCAAATACACACCGAGAGTCCTGCTACTCCCTGCCTTTACCCGCACTGGAGTGAAGGTCTCTTTTTGATACTTGGAGGGCCCCAAACAGGCCGGCCGCGGACAGCAGGTCTACCCGCAGGTTCCGTCCTCAGGAACTAAGTCCGAGCGCGGACACCTGGTCTACCCCAGCCTTCAGCGGCCAGGTACGGAGTCCGGCCGTGGACAGCCGGTCTACCCAAGAAACAAGCCAGGGCGCGGACAGCCGGTCTACCCAGGGGTTCATGAATCAAATACACACCGAGAGTCCTAGCTACTCCCTGCCTTTACCCGCACTGGAGTGAAGGTCTCTTTTTGATACTTGGAGGGCCCCGGACAGGCCGGCCGCGGACAGCAGGTCTACCCGCAGGTTCCGTCCTCAGGAACTAAGTCCGAGCGCGGACACCTGGTCTACCCCAGCCGTCAGCGGCCAGGTACGGAGTCCGGCCGTGGACAGCCGGTCTACCCAGGAACCGAGGCAGGGCGCGGACCGCCTGTCTACCCAGGGGTTCATGAATCAAATACACACCGAGAGTCCTAGCTACTCCCTGCCTTTACCCGCACTGGAGTGAAGGTCTCTTTTTGATACTTGGAGGGCCCCGGACAGGCCGGCCGCGGACAGCAGGTCTAGCCACGGGCTCGGCAGCCAGCTACGTACGCCCCCAGTTAAAGAGAGTCCTAGCTACTCCCTGCCTTTACCCGCACTGGAGTGAAGGTCTCCTTTTTGATACTTGGAGGGCCCCGGACAGGCCGGCTGCGGACAGCAGGTCTACCCGCAGGTTCCGTCGTCAGGAACTAAGTCCGAGCGCGGACACCTGGTCTACCCCAGCCGTCAGAAGCCAGGTACCGAGTCCGGCCGCGGACAGCTGGTCTACCCGGGAACCAAGGCAGGGCGCGGACCGCCGGTCTACCCAGGGGTTCATGAATCAAATACACACCGAGAGTCCTAGCTACTCCCTGCCTTTACCCGCACTGGAGTGAAGGTCTCATTTCTGATACTTGGAGGGCCCCGGACAGGCCGGCCGCGGACAGCAGGTCTACCCGCAGGTTCCGTCCTCAGGAACTAAGTCCGAGCGCGGACACCTGGTCTACCCCAGCCGTCAGCGGCCAGGTACGGAGTCCGGCCGTGGACAGCCGGTCTACCCAAGAAACAAGCCAGGGCGCGGACAGCCGGTCTACCCAGGGGTTCATGAATCAAATACACACCGAGAGTCCTAGCTACTCCCTGCCTTTACCCGCACTGGAGTGAAGGTCTCTTTTTGATACTTGGAGGGCCCCGGACAGGCCGGCCGCGGACAGCAGGTCTACCCGCAGGTTCCGTCGTCAGGAACTAAGTCCGAGCGCGGACACCTGGTCTACCCCAGCCGTCAGCGGCCAGGTACGGAGTCCGGCCGTGGACAGCCGGTCTACCCAAGAAACAAGCCAGGGCGCGGACCGCCGGTCTACCCAGGAGTTCATGAATCAAATACACACCGAGAGTCCTAGCTACTCCCTGCCTTTACCCGCACTGGAGTGAAGGTCTCTTTTTGATACTTGGAGGGCCCCGGACAGGCCGGCTGCGGGGGAACAGGTCTAGCCACGGGCTCGGCAGCCAGCTACATACGCCCCCAGTTAAAGAGAGTCCTAGCTACTCCCTGCCTTTACCCGCACTGGAGTGAAGGTCTCTTTTTGATACTTGGAGGGCCCCGGACAGGCCGGCCGTGGACAGCCGGTCTACCCAGGAACCAAGGCAGGGCGCGGACCGCCGGTCTACCCAGGGGTTCATGAATCAAATACACACCGAGAGTCCTAGCTACTCCCTGCCTTTACCCGCACTGGAGTGAAGGTCTCTTTTTGATACTTGGAGGGCCCCGGACAGGCCGGCCGCGGACAGCAGGTCTACCCGCAGGTTCCGTCCTCAGGAACTAAGTCCGAGCGCGGACACCTGGTCTACCCCAGCCGTCAGCGGCCAGGTACGGAGTCCGGCCGTGGACAGCCGGTCTACCCAGGAACCGAGGCAGGGCGCGGACCGCCGGTCTACCCAGGGGTTCATGAATCAAATACACACCGAGAGTCCTAGCTACTCCCTGCCTTTACCCGCACTGGAGTGAAGGTCTCTTTTTGATACTTGGAGGGCCCCGGACAGGCCGGCCGCGGACAGCAGGTCTACCCGCAGGTTCCGTCCTCAGGAACTAAGTCCGAGCGCGGACACCTGGTCTACCCCAGCCGTCAGCGGCCAGGTACGGAGTCCGGCCGTGGACAGCCGGTCTACCCAAGAAACAAGCCAGGGCGCGGACAGCCGGTCTACCCAGGGGTTCATGAATCAAATACACACCGAGAGTCCTAGCTACTCCCTGCCTTTACCCGCACTGGAGTGAAGGTCTCTTTTTGATACTTGGAGGGCCCCGGACAGGCCGGCCGCGGACAGCAGGTCTACCCGCAGGTTCCGTCCTCAGGAACTAAGTCCGAGCGCGGACACCTGGTCTACCCCAGCCGTCAGCGGCCAGGTACGGAGTCCGGCCGTGGACAGCTCGTCTACCCAAGAAACAAGCCAGGGCGCGGACAGCCGGTCTACCCAGGGGTTCATGAATCAAATACACACCGAGAGTCCTAGCTACTCCCTGCCTTTACCCGCACTGGAGTGAAGGTCTCTTTTTGATACTTGGAGGGCCCCGGACAGGCCGGCCGCGGACAGCAGGTCTACCCGCAGGTTCCGTCCTCAGGAACTAAGTCCGAGCGCGGACACCTGGTCTACCCCAGCCTTCAGCGGCCAGGTACGGAGTCCGGCCGTGGACAGCCGGTCTACCCAGGAACCGAGGCAGGGCGCGGACCGCCTGTCTACCCAGGGGTTCATGAATCAAATACACACCGAGAGTCCTAGCTACTCCCTGCCTTTACCCGCACTGGAGTGAAGGTCTCTTTTTGATACTTGGAGGGCCCCGGACAGGCCGGCCGCGGACAGCAGGTCTACCCGCAGGTTCCGTCCTCAGGAACTAAGTCCGAGCGCGGACACCTGGTCTACCCCAGCCGTCAGCGGCCATGTACGGAGTCCGGCCGTGGACAGCCGGTCTACCCAAGAAACAAGCCAGGGCGCGGACAGCCGGTCTACCCAGGGGTTCATGAATCAAATACACACCGAGAGTCCTAGCTACTCCCTGCCTTTACCCGCACTGGAGTGAAGGTCTCTTTTTGATACTTGGAGGGCCCCGGACAGGCCGGGGGCGGACAGCAGGTCTACCCGCAGGTTCCGTCGTCAGGAACTAAGTCCGAGCGCGGACACCTGATCTACCCCAGCCGTCAGAAGCCAGGTACGGAGTCCGGCCGCGGGCAGCTCGTCTACCCGGGAACCAAGGCAGGGCGCGGACCGCCGGGCTACCCAGGGGTTCATGAATCAAATACACACCGAGAGTCCTAGCTACTCCCTGCCTTTACCCGCACTGGAGTGAAG
Source organism: Zosterops lateralis (assembly GCF_965231275.1). Lineage (NCBI taxonomy): Eukaryota > Metazoa > Chordata > Aves > Passeriformes > Zosteropidae > Zosterops > Zosterops lateralis. Next base: position 781,194 of record NC_139799.1, read on the forward strand.
CTCTCCTTTTGATACTTGGAGGGCCCCAAACAGGCCGGGGGCGGACAGCAGGTCTACCCGCAGGTTCCGTCGTCAGGAACTAAGTCCGAGCGCGGACACCTGGTCTACCCCAGCCGTCAGCGGCCAGGTACGGAGTCCGGCCGTGGACAGCCGGTCTACCCAGGAACCGAGGCAGGGCGCGGACCGCCGGTCTACCCAGGGGTTCATGAATCAAATACACACCGAGAGTCCTAGCTACTCCCTGCCTTTACCCGCACTGGAGTGAAGGTCTCTTTTTGATACTTGGAGGGCCCCGGACAGGCCGGCCGCGGACAGCAGGTCTACCCGCAGGTTCCGTCCTCAGGAGCTAAGTCCGAGCGCGGACACCTGGTCTACCCCAGCCGTCAGCGGCCAGGTACGGAGTCCGGCCGTGGACAGCCGGTCTACCCAAGAAACAAGCCAGGGCGCGGACCGCCGGTCTACCCAGGAGTTCATGAATCAAATACACACCGAGAGTCCTAGCTACTCCCTGCCTTTACCCGCACTGGAGTGAAGGTCTCTTTTTGATACTTGGAGGGCCCCGGACAGGCCGGCCGCGGACAGCAGGTCTACCCGCAGGTTCTGTCCTCAGGAACTAAGTCCGAGCGCGGACACCTGGTCTACCCCAGCCGTCAGCGGCCAGGTACGGAGTCCGGCCGTGGACAGCCGGTCTACCCAGAAACCAAGGCAGGGCGCGGACCGCCGGTCTACCCAGGGGTTCATGAATCAAATACACACCGAGAGTCCTAGCTACTCCCTGCCTTTACCCGCACTGGAGTGAAGGTCTCCTTTTTGATACTTGGAGGGCGCCGGACAGGCCGGCCGCGGACAGCAGGTCTACCCGCAGGTTCCGTCGTCAGGAACTAAGTCCGAGCGCGGACACCTGGTCTACCCCAGCCGTCAGAAGCCAGGTACCGAGTCCGGCCGCGGACAGCTGGTCTACCCGGGAACCAAGGCAGGGCGCGGACCGCCGGGCTACCCAGGGGTTCATGAATCAAATACACACCGAGAGTCCTAGCTACTCCCTGCCTTTACCCGCACTGGAGTGAAGGTCTCTTTTTGATACTTGGAGGGCCCCGGACAGGCCGGCCGCGGACAGCAGGTCTACCCGCAGGTTCCGTCGTCAGGAACTAAGTCCGAGCGCGGACACCTGGTCTACCCCAGCCGTCAGCGGCCAGGTACGGAGTCCGGCCGTGGACAGCCGGTCTACCCAGGAACCGAGGCAGGGCGCGGACCGCCTGTCTACCCAGGGGTTCATGAATCAAATACACACCGAGAGTCCTAGCTACTCCCTGCCTTTACCCGCACTGGAGTGAAGGTCTCTTTTTGATACTTGGAGGGCCCCGGACAGGCCGGCCGCGGACAGCAGGTCTACCCGCAGGTTCCGTCGTCAGGAACTAAGTCCGAGCGCGGACACCTGGTCTACCCCAGCCGTCAGCGGCCAGGTACGGAGTCCGGCCGTGGACAGCCGGTCTACCCAGGAACCGAGGCAGGGCGCGGACCGCCTGTCTACCCAGGGGTTCATGAATCAAATACACACCGAGAGTCCTAGCTACTCCCTGCCTTTACCCGCACTGGAGTGAAGGTCTCTTTTTGATACTTGGAGGGCCCCGGACAGGCCGGCCGCGGACAGCAGGTCTACCCGCAGGTTCCGTCCTCAGGAACTAAGTCCGAGCGCGGACACCTGGTCTACCCCAGCCGTCAGCGGCCAGGTACGGAGTCCGGCCGTGGACAGCCGGTCTACCCAAGAAACAAGCCAGGGCGCGGACAGCCGGTCTACCCAGGGGTTCATGAATCAAATACACACCGAGAGTCCTAGCTACTCCCTGCCTTTACCCGCACTGGAGTGAAGGTCTCTTTTTGATACTTGGAGGGCCCCGGACAGGCCGGCCGCGGACAGCAGGTCTACCCGCAGGTTCCGTCGTCAGGAACTAAGTCCGAGCGCGGACACCTGGTCTACCCCAGCCGTCAGCGGCCAGGTACGGAGTCCGGCCGTGGACAGCCGGTCTACCCAGGAACCGAGGCAGGGCGCGGACCGCCTGTCTACCCAGGGGTTCATGAATCAAATACACACCGAGAGTCCTAGCTACTCCCTGCCTTTACCCGCACTGGAGTGAAGGTCTCTTTTTGATACTTGGAGGGCCCCAAACAGGCCGGGGGCGGACAGCAGGTCTACCCGCAGGTTCCGTCGTCAGGAACTAAGTCCGAGCGCGGACACCTGGTCTACCCCAGCCGTCAGCGGCCAGGTACGGAGTCCGGCCGTGGACAGCCGGTCTACCCAGGAACCGAGGCAGGGCGCGGACCGCCGGTCTACCCAGGGGTTCATGAATCAAATACACACCGAGAGTCCTAGCTACTCCCTGCCTTTACCCGCACTGGAGTGAAGGTCTCTTTTTGATACTTGGAGGGCCCCGGACAGGCCGGCCGCGGACAGCAGGTCTACCCGCAGCTTCCGTCGTCAGGAACTAAGTCCGAGCGCGGACACCTGGTCTACCCCAGCCGTCAGCGGCCAGGTACGGAGTCCGGCCGTGGACAGCCGGTCTACCCAAGAAACAAGCCAGGGCGCGGACCGCCGGTCTACCCAGGAGTTCATGAATCAAATACACACCGAGAGTCCTAGCTACTCCCTGCCTTTACCCGCACTGGAGTGAAGGTCTCTTTTTGATACTTGGAGGGCCCCGGACAGGCCGGCCGCGGACAGCAGGTCTAGCCACGGGCTCGGCAGCCAGCTACGTACGCCCCCAGTTAAAGAGAGTCCTAGCTACTCCCTGCCTTTACCCGCACTGGAGTGAAGGTCTCCTTTTTGATACTTGGAGGGCCCCGGACAGGCCGGCTGCGGACAGCAGGTCTACCCGCAGGTTCCGTCGTCAGGAACTAAGTCCGAGCGCGGACACCTGGTCTACCCCAGCCGTCAGAAGCCAGGTACCGAGTCCGGCCGCGGACAGCTGGTCTACCCGGGAACCAAGGCAGGGCGCGGACCGCCGGTCTACCCAGGGGTTCATGAATCAAATACACACCGAGAGTCCTAGCTACTCCCTGCCTTTACCCGCACTGGAGTGAAGGTCTCATTTCTGATACTTGGAGGGCCCCGGACAGGCCGGCCGCGGACAGCAGGTCTACCCGCAGGTTCCGTCGTCAGGAACTAAGTCCGAGCGCGGACACCTGGTCTACCCCAGCCGTCAGCGGCCAGGTACGGAGTCCGGCCGTGGACAGCCGGTCTACCCAAGAAACAAGCCAGGGCGCGGACAGCCGGTCTACCCAGGGGTTCATGAATCAAATACACACCGAGAGTCCTAGCTACTCCCTGCCTTTACCCGCACTGGAGTGAAGGTCTCTTTTTGATACTTGGAGGGCCCCGGACAGGCCGGCCGCGGACAGCAGGTCTACCCGCAGGTTCCGTCGTCAGGAACTAAGTCCGAGCGCGGACACCTGGTCTACCCCAGCCGTCAGCGGCCAGGTACGGAGTCCGGCCGTGGACAGCCGGTCTACCCAGGAACCGAGGCAGGGCGCGGACCGCCGGTCTACCCAGGGGTTCATGAATCAAATACACACCGAGAGTCCTAGCTACTCCCTGCCTTTACCCGCACTGGAGTGAAGGTCTCTTTTTGATACTTGGAGGGCCCCGGACAGGCCGGCCGCGGACAGCAGGTCTACCCGCAGGTTCCGTCCTCAGGAACTAAGTCCGAGCGCGGACACCTGGTCTACCCCAGCCGTCAGCGGCCAGGTACGGAGTCCGGCCGTGGACAGCCGGTCTACCCAAGAAACAAGCCAGGGCGCGGACCGCCGGTCTACCCAGGGGTTCATGAATCAAATACACACCGAGAGTCCTAGCTACTCCCTGCCTTTACCCGCACTGGAGTGAAGGTCTCTTTTTGATACTTGGAGGGCCCCGGACAGGCCGGCCGCGGACAGCAGGTCTACCCGCAGGTTCCGTCGTCAGGAACTAAGTCCGAGCGCGGACACCTGGTCTACCCCAGCCGTCAGCGGCCAGGTACGGAGTCCGGCCGTGGACAGCCGGTCTACCCAGGAACCGAGGCAGGGCGCGGACCGCCTGTCTACCCAGGGGTTCATGAATCAAATACACACCGAGAGTCCTAGCTACTCCCTGCCTTTACCCGCACTGGAGTGAAGGTCTCTTTTTGATACTTGGAGGGCCCCGGACAGGCCGGCCGCGGACAGCAGGTCTACCCGCAGGTTCCGTCCTCAGGAACTAAGTCCGAGCGCGGACACCTGGTCTACCCCAGCCGTCAGCGGCCAGGTACGGAGTCCGGCCGTGGACAGCCGGTCTACCCAAGAAACAAGCCAGGGCGCGGACAGCCGGTCTACCCAGGGGTTCATGAATCAAATACACACCGAGAGTCCTAGCTACTCCCTGCCTTTACCCGCACTGGAGTGAAGGTCTCTTTTTGATACTTGGAGGGCCCCGGACAGGCCGGCTGCGGGGGAACAGGTCTAGCCACGGGCTCGGCAGCCAGCTACATACGCCCCCAGTTAAAGAGAGTCCTAGCTACTCCCTGCCTTTACCCGCACTGGAGTGAAGGTCTCTTTTTGATACTTGGAGGGCCCCGGACAGGCCGGCCGCGGACAGCAGGTCTACCCGCAGGTTCCGTCGTCAGGAACTAAGTCCGAGCGCGGACACCTGGTCTACCCCAGCCGTCAGCGGCCAGGTACGGAGTCCGGCCGTGGACAGCCGGTCTACCCAGGAACCGAGGCAGGGCGCGGACCGCCGGTCTACCCAGGGGTTCATGAATCAAATACACACCGAGAGTCCTAGCTACTCCCTGCCTTTACCCGCACTGGAGTGAAGGTCTCTTTTTGATACTTGGAGGGCCCCGGACAGGCCGGCCGCGGACAGCAGGTCTACCCGCAGGTTCCGTCGTCAGGAACTAAGTCCGAGCGCGGACACCTGGTCTACCCCAGCCGTCAGCGGCCAGGTACGGAGTCCGGCCGTGGACAGCCGGTCTACCCAAGAAACAAGCCAGGGCGCGGACCGCCGGTCTACCCAGGGGTTCATGAATCAAATACACACCGAGAGTCCTAGCTACTCCCTGCCTTTACCCGCACTGGAGTGAAGGTCTCTTTTTGATACTTGGAGGGCCCCGGACAGGCCGGCCGCGGACAGCAGGTCTACCCGCAGGTTCCGTCCTCAGGAACTAAGTCCGAGCGCGGACACCTGGTCTACCCCAGCCGTCAGCGGCCATGTACGGAGTCCGGCCGTGGACAGCCGGTCTACCCGGGAACCAAGGCAGGGCGCGGACCGCCGGGCTACCCAGGGGTTCATGAATCAAATAAACACCGAGAGTCCTAGCTACTCCCTGCCTTTACCCGCACTGGAGTGAAGCTCTCCTTTTTGATACTTGGAGGGCCCCAAACAGGCCGGCCGCGGACAGCAGGTCTACCCGCAGGTTCCGTCCTCAGGAACTAAGTCTGAGCGCGGACACCTGGTCTACCCCAGCCGTCAGCGGCCAGGTACGGAGTCCGGCCGTGGACAGCCGGTCTACCCGGGAACCAAGCCAGGGCGCGGACAGCCGGTCTACCCAGGGGTTCATGAATCAAATACGCACCGAGAGTCCTAGCTACTCCCTGCCTTTACCCGCACTGGAGTGAAGGTCTTCTTTTTGATACGCGGAGGGCCCCGGACAGGCCAGCCGCGGACAGCAGGTCTACCCGCAGGTTCCGTCCTCAGGAACTAAGTCCGAGCGCGGACACCTGGTCTACCCCAGCCGTCAGAAGCCAGGTACCAAGTCCAGCCGTGGACAGCCGGTCTACCCTGGAACCAAGCCAGGGCGAGGACAGCCGGTCTACCCAGGGGTTCATGAATCAAATACACACCGAGAGTCCTAGCTACTCCCTGCCTTTACCCGCACTGGAGTGAAGGTCTTCTTTTTGATACGCGGAGGGCCCCAAACAGGCCGGCCGCGGACAGCAGGTCTACCCGCAGGTTCCGTCCTCAGGAACTAAGTCCGAGCGCGGACACCTGGTCTACCCCAGCCGTCAGCGGCCAGGTACGGAGTCCGGCCGTGGACAGCCGGTCTACCCGGCAACCAAGCCAGGGCGCGGACAGCCGGTCTACCCAGGGGTTCATGAATCAAATACACACCGAGAGTCCTAGCTACTCCCTGCCTTTACCCGCACTGGAGTGAAGGTCTCATTTTTGATACGCGGAGGGCCCCGGACAGGCCGGGGGCGGACAGCAGGTCTACCCGCAGGTTCCGTCGTCAGGAACTAAGTCCGAGCGCGGACACCTGGTCTACCCCAGCCGTCAGCGGCCAGGTACGGAGTCCGGCCGTGGACAGCCGGTCTACCCGGCAACCAAGCCAGGGCGCGGACAGCCGGTCTACCCAGGGGTTCATGAATCAAATACACACCGAGAGTCCTAGCTACTCCCTGCCTTTACCCGCACTGGAGTGAAGGTCTCTTTTTGATACTTGGAGGGCCCCGGACAGGCCGGCCGCGGACAGCAGGTCTACCCGCAGGTTCCGTCCTCAGGAACTAAGTCCGAGCGCGGACACCTGGTCTACCCCAGCCGTCAGCGGCCATGTACGGAGTCCGGCCGTGGACAGCCGGTCTACCCAAGAAACAAGCCAGGGCGCGGACAGCCGGTCTACCCAGGGGTTCATGAATCAAATACACACCGAGAGTCCTAGCTACTCCCTGCCTTTACCCGCACTGCAGTGAAGGTCTTCTTTTTGATACGTGGAGGGCCCCAAACAGGCCGGCCGCGGACAGCAGGTCTACCCGCAGGTTCCGTCGTCAGGAACTAAGTCCGAGCGCGGACACCTGGTCTACCCCAGCCGTCAGAAGCCAGGTACCAAGTCCAGCCGTGGACAGCCGGTCTACCCTGGAACCAAGCCAGGGCGAGGACAGCCGGTCTACCCAGGGGTTCATGAATCAAATACACACCGAGAGTCCTAGCTACTCCCTGCCTTTACCCGCACTGGAGTGAAGGTCTTCTTTTTGATACTTGGAGGGCCCCAAACAGGCCGGCCGCGGACAGCAGGTCTACCCGCAGGTTCCGTCCTCAGGAACTAAGTCCGAGCGCGGACACCTGGTCTACCCCAGCCGTCAGCGGCCAGGTACGGAGTCCGGCCGTGGACAGCCGGTCTACCCGGCAACCAAGCCAGGGCGCGGACAGCCGGTCTACCCAGGGGTTCATGAATCAAATACACACCGAGAGTCCTAGCTACTCCCTGCCTTTACCCGCACTGGAGTGAAGGTCTCATTTTTGATACTTGGAGGGCCCCGGACAGGCCGGCCGCGGACAGCAGGTCTACCCGCAGGTTCCGTCCTCAGGAACTAAGTCCGAGCGCGGACACCTGGTCTACCCCGGCCGTCAGCGGCCAGGTACGGAGTCCGGCCGTGGACAGCCGGTCTACCCAAGAAACAAGCCAGGGCGCGGACAGCCGGTCTACCCAGGGGTTCATGAATCAAATACACACCGAGAGTCCTAGCTACTCCCTGCCTTTACCCGCACTGGAGTGAAGGTCTCCTTTTTGATACTTGGAGGGCCCCGGACAGGCCGGCCGCGGACAGCAGGTCTACCCGCAGGTTCCGTCCTCAGGAACTAAGTCCGAGCGCGGACACCTGGTCTACCCCAGCCGTCAGAAGCCAGGTACCGAGTCCGGCCGTGGACAGCCGGTCTACCCGGGAACCAAGGCAGGGCGCGGACCGCCGGTCTACCCAGGGGTTCATGAATCAAATACACACCGAGAGTCCTAGCTACTCCCTGCCTTTACCCGCACTGGAGTGAAGCTCTCCTTTTGATACTTGGAGGGCCCCGGACAGGCCGCCTGCGGACAGCAGGTCTACCCGCAGGTTCCGTCGTCAGGAACTAAGTCCGAGCGCGGACACCTGGTCTACCCCAGCCGTCAGCGGCCATGTACGGAGTCCGGCCGTGGACAGACGGTCTACCCAAGAAACAAGCCAGGGCGCGGACAGCCGGTCTACCCAGGGGTTCATGAATCAAATACACACCGAGAGTCCTAGCTACTCCCTGCCTTTACCCGCACTGGAGTGAAGGTCTCCTTTTTGATACGTGGAGGGCCCCGGACAGACCGGCCGCGGACAGCAGGTCTACCCGCAGGTTCCGTCCTCAGGAACTAAGTCCGAGCGCGGACACCTGGTCTACCCCAGCCGTCAGCGGCCAGGTACGGAGTCCGGCCGTGGACAGCCGGTCTACCCGGCAACCAAGCCAGGGCGCGGACAGCCGGTCTACCCAGGGGTTCATGAATCAAATACACACCGAGAGTCCTAGCTACTCCCTGCCTTTACCCGCACTGGAGTGAAGGTCTCTTTTTGATACTTGGAGGGCCCCGGACAGGCCGGCCGCGGACAGCAGGTCTACCCGCAGGTTCCGTCCTCAGGAACTAAGTCCGAGCGCGGACACCTGGTCTACCCCAGCCGTCAGCGGCCAGGTACGGAGTCCGGCCGTGGACAGCCGGTCTACCCAAGAAACAAGCCGGGGCGCGGACAGCCGGTCTACCCAGGGGTTCATGAATCAAATACACACCGAGAGTCCTAGCTACTCCCTGCCTTTACCCGCACTGCAGTGAAGGTCTTCTTTTTGATACGTGGAGGGCCCCAAACAGGCCGGCCGCGGACAGCAGGTCTACCCGCAGGTTCCGTCGTCAGGAACTAAGTCCGAGCGCGGACACCTGATCTACCCCAGCCGTCAGAAGCCAGGTACCAAGTCCAGCCGTGGACAGCCGGTCTACCCGGGAACCAAGGCAGGGCGCGGACCGCCGGTCTACCCAGGGGTTCATGAATCAAATACACACCGAGAGTCCTAGCTACTCCCTGCCTTTACCCGCACTGGAGTGAAGCTCTCCTTTTTGATACTTGGAGGGCCCCGGACAGGCCGCCTGCGGACAGCAGGTCTACCCGCAGGTTCCGTCGTCAGGAACTAAGTCCGAGCGCGGACACCTGGTCTACCCCAGCCGTCAGCGGCCATGTACGGAGTCCGGCCGTGGACAGACGGTCTACCCAAGAAACAAGCCAGGGCGCGGACAGCCGGTCTACCCAGGGGTTCATGAATCAAATACACACCGAGAGTCCTAGCTACTCCCTGCCTTTACCCGCACTGGAGTGAAGGTCTCCTTTTTGATACTTGGAGGGCTCCGGACAGACCGGCCGCGGACAGCAGGTCTACCCGCAGGTTCCGTCCTCAGGAACTAAGTCCGAGCGCGGACACCTGGTCTACCCCAGCCGTCAGCGGCCAGGTACGGAGTCCGGCCGTGGACAGCCGGTCTACCCAAGAAACAAGCCAGGGCGCGGACAGCCGGTCTACCCAGGGGTTCATGAATCAAATACACACCGAGAGTCCTAGCTACTCCCTGCCTTTACCCGCACTGGAGTGAAGGTCTCATTTTTGATACTTGGAGGGCCCCGGACAGGCCGGCCGCGGACAGCAGGTCTACCCGCAGGTTCCGTCCTCAGGAACTAAGTCCGAGCGCGGACACCTGGTCTACCCCAGCCGTCAGCGGCCAGGTACGGAGTCCGGCCGTGGACAGCCGGTCTACCCAAGAAACAAGCCAGGGCGCGGACAGCCGGTCTACCCAGGGGTTCATGAATCAAATACACACCGAGAGTCCTAGCTACTCCCTGCCTTTACCCGCACTGGAGTGAAGGTCTCTTTTTGATACTTGGAGGGCCCCGGACAGGCCGGCCGCGGACAGCAGGTCTACCCGCAGGTTCCGTCGTCAGGAGCTAAGTCCGAGCGCGGAAACCTGGTCTACCTCAGCCGTCAGAAGCCAGGTACCGAGTCCGGCCGTGGACAGCCGGTCTACCCGGGAACCAAGCCAGGGCGCGCATAGCCGGTCTACCCAGGGGTTCATGAATCAAATACGCACCGAGAGTCCTAGCTACTCCCTGCCTTTACCCGCACTGGAGTGAAGGTCTCCTTTTTGATACTTGGAGGGCCCCAAACAGGCCGGCCGCGGACAGCAGGTCTACCCGCAGGTTCCGTCGTCAGGAACTAAGTCTGAGCGCGGACACCTGGTCTACCCCAGCCGTCAGCGGCCAGGTACGGAGTCCGGCCGTGGACAGCCGGTCTACCCGGGAACCAAGGCAGGGCGCGGACAGCCGGTCTACCCAGGGGTTCATGAATCAAATACACACCGAGAGTCCTAGCTACTCCCTGCCTTTACCCGCACTGGAGTGAAGGTCTCATTTTTGATACTTGGAGGGCCCCGGACAGGCCAGCCGCGGACAGCAGGTCTACCCGCAGGTTCCGTCCTCATGACTAAGTCCGAGCGCGGACACCTGGTCTACCCCAGCCGTCAGAAGCCAGGTACGGAGTCCGGCCGCGGACAGCTGGTCTACCCGGGAACCAAGGCAGGGCGCGGACCGCCGGTCTACCCAGGGGTTCATGAATCAAATACGCACCGAGAGTCCTAGCTACTCCCTGCCTTTACCCGCACTGGAGTGAAGGTCTCTTTTTTGATACTTGGAGGGCCCCGGACAGGCCAGCCGCGGACAGCAGGTCTACCCGCAGGTTCCGTCGTCAGGAACTAAGTCCGAGCGCGGACACCTGGTCTACCCCAGCCGTCAGCGGCCAGGTACGGAGTCCGGCCGTGGACAGCCGGTCTACCCGGGCACCAAGCCAGGGCGTGGACAGCCGGTCTACCCAGGGGTTCATGAATCAAATACACACCGAGAGTCCTAGCTACTCCCTGCCTTTACCCGCACTGGAGTGAAGGTCTCTTTTTGATACTTGGAGGGCCCCGGACAGGCCGGCTGCGGGGGAACAGGTCTAGCCACGGGCTCGGCAGCCAGCTACATACGCCCCCAGTTAAAGAGAGTCCTAGCTACTCCCTGCCTTTACCCGCACTGGAGTGAAGGTCTCTTTTTGATACTTGGAGGGCCCCGGACAGGCCGGCCGCGGACAGCAGGTCTACCCGCAGGTTCCGTCCTCAGGAACTAAGTCCGAGCGCGGACACCTGGTCTACCCCAGCCGTCAGCGGCCATGTACGGAGTCCGGCCGTGGACAGCCGGTCTACCCAAGAAACAAGCCAGGGCGCGGACAGCCGGTCTACCCAGGGGTTCATGAATCAAATACACACCGAGAGTCCTAGCTACTCCCTGCCTTTACCCGCACTGGAGTGAAGGTCTCTTTTTGATACTTGGAGGGCCCCGGACAGGCCGGGGGCGGACAGCAGGTCTACCCGCAGGTTCCGTCGTCAGGAACTAAGTCCGAGCGCGGACACCTGGTCTACCCCAGCCGTCAGCGGCCAGGTACGGAGTCCGGCCGTGGACAGCCGGTCTACCCAGGAACCGAGGCAGGGCGCGGACCGCCGGTCTACCCAGGGGTTCATGAATCAAATACACACCGAGAGTCCTAGCTACTCCCTGCCTTTACCCGCACTGGAGTGAAGGTCTCTTTTTGATACTTGGAGGGCCCCGGACAGGCCGGCCGCGGACAGCAGGTCTACCCGCAGGTTCCGTCGTTAGGAACTAAGTCCGAGCGCGGACACCTGGTCTACCCCAGCCGTCAGCGGCCAGGTACGGAGTCCGGCCGTGGACAGCCGGTCTACCCAAGAAACAAGCCAGGGCGCGGACCGCCGGTCTACCCAGGGGTTCATGAATCAAATACACACCGAGAGTCCTAGCTACTCCCTGCCTTTACCCGCACTGGAGTGAAGGTCTCTTTTTGATACTTGGAGGGCCCCGGACAGGCCGGCCGCGGACAGCAGGTCTACCCGCAGGTTCCGTCGTCAGGAACTAAGTCCGAGCGCGGACACCTGGTCTACCCCAGCCGTCAGCGGCCAGGTACGGAGTCCGGCCGTGGACAGCCGGTCTACCCAAGAAACAAGCCAGGGCGCGGACAGCCGGTCTACCCAGGGGTTCATGAATCAAATACACACCGAGAGTCCTAGCTACTCCCTGCCTTTACCCGCACTGGAGTGAAGGTCTCTTTTTGATACTTGGAGGGCCCCGGACAGGCCGGCCGTGGACAGCCGGTCTACCCAGGAACCAAGGCAGGGCGCGGACCGCCGGTCTACCCAGGGGTTCATGAATCAAATACACACCGAGAGTCCTAGCTACTCCCTGCCTTTACCCGCACTGGAGTGAAGGTCTCTTTTTGATACTTGGAGGGCCCCGGACAGGCCGGCCGCGGACAGCAGGTCTACCCGCAGGTTCCGTCCTCAGGAACTAAGTCCGAGCGCGGACACCTGGTCTACCCCAGCCGTCAGCGGCCAGGTACGGAGTCCGGCCGTGGACAGCCGGTCTACCCAGGAACCGAGGCAGGGCGCGGACCGCCGGTCTACCCAGGGGTTCATGAATCAAATACACACCGAGAGTCCTAGCTACTCCCTGCCTTTACCCGCACTGGAGTGAAGGTCTCTTTTTGATACTTGGAGGGCCCCGGACAGGCCGGCCGCGGACAGCAGGTCTACCCGCAGGTTCCGTCCTCAGGAACTAAGTCCGAGCGCGGACACCTGGTCTACCCCAGCCGTCAGAAGGCAGGTACCGAGTCCGGCCGTGGACAGCCGGTCTACCCGGGAACCAAGCAAGGGCGCGGACAGCCGGTCTACCCAGGGGTTCATGAATCAAATACGCACCGAGAGTCCTAGCTACTCCCTGCCTTTACCCGCACTGGAGTGAAGGTCTCCTTTTTGATACTTGGAGGGCCCCGGACAGGCCGGCCGCGAGGGAACAGGTCTACCCGCAGGTTCCGTCGTCAGGAACTAAGTCCGAGCGCGGACACCTGGTCTACCCCAGCCGTCAGCGGCCAGGTACCGAATCCGGCCGCGGACAGCTGGTCTACCCGGAAATCAAGGCAGGGCGCGGAGAGCCGGTCTACCCAGGGGTAATGAATCAAATACGCACCGAGAGTCCTAGCTACTCCCTGCCTTTAGCCGCACTGGAGTGAAGGTCTCCTTTTTGATACTTGGAGGGCCCCGGACAGGCCGGACGCGGACAGCAGGTCTACCCGCAGGTTCCGTCCTCAGGAACTAAGTCCGAGCGCGGACACCTGGTCTACCCCAGCCGTCAGAAGCCAGGTACCGAGTCCGGCCGCGGACAGCTGGTCTACCCGGGAACCAAGGCAGGGCGCGGACCGCCGGGCTACCCAGGGGTTCATGAATCAAATACACACCGAGAGTCCTAGCTACTCCCTGCCTTTACCCGCACTGGAGTGAAGGTCTCTTTTTGATACTTGGAGGGCCCCGGACAGGCCGGCCGCGGACAGCAGGTCTACCCGCAGGTTCCGTCGTCAGGAACTAAGTCCGAGCGCGGACACCTGGTCTACCCCAGCCGTCAGCGGCCAGGTACGGAGTCCGGCCGTGGACAGCCGGTCTACCCGGGAACCAAGCCAGGGCGCGGACCGCCGGTCTACCCAGGGGTTCATGAATCAAATACACACCGAGAGTCCTAGCTACTCCCTGCCTTTACCCGCACTGGAGTGAAGGTCTCTTTTTGATACTTGGAGGGCCCCAAACAGGCCGGCCGCGGACAGCAGGTCTACCCGCAGGTTCCGTCCTCAGGAACTAAGTCCGAGCGCGGACACCTGGTCTACCCCAGCCTTCAGCGGCCAGGTACGGAGTCCGGCCGTGGACAGCCGGTCTACCCAAGAAACAAGCCAGGGCGCGGACAGCCGGTCTACCCAGGGGTTCATGAATCAAATACACACCGAGAGTCCTAGCTACTCCCTGCCTTTACCCGCACTGGAGTGAAGGTCTCTTTTTGATACTTGGAGGGCCCCGGACAGGCCGGCCGCGGACAGCAGGTCTACCCGCAGGTTCCGTCCTCAGGAACTAAGTCCGAGCGCGGACACCTGGTCTACCCCAGCCGTCAGCGGCCAGGTACGGAGTCCGGCCGTGGACAGCCGGTCTACCCAGAAACCAAGGCAGGGCGCGGACAGCCGGTCTACCCAGGGGTTCATGAATCAAATACACACCGAGAGTCCTAGCTACTCCCTGCCTTTACCCGCACTGGAGTGAAGGTCTCTTTTTGATACTTGGAGGGCCCCGGACAGGCCGGCCGCGGACAGCAGGTCTACCCGCAGGTTCCGTCGTCAGGAACTAAGTCCGAGCGCGGACACCTGGTCTACCCCAGCCGTCAGCGGCCAGGTACGGAGTCCGGCCGTGGACAGCCGGTCTACCCAGGAACCGAGGCAGGGCGCGGACCGCCTGTCTACCCAGGGGTTCATGAATCAAATACACACCGAGAGTCCTAGCTACTCCCTGCCTTTACCCGCACTGGAGTGAAGGTCTCTTTTTGATACTTGGAGGGCCCCAAACAGGCCGGGGGCGGACAGCAGGTCTACCCGCAGGTTCCGTCGTCAGGAACTAAGTCCGAGCGCGGACACCTGGTCTACCCCAGCCGTCAGCGGCCAGGTACGGAGTCCGGCCGTGGACAGCCGGTCTACCCAAGAAACAAGCCAGGGCGCGGACCGCCGGTCTACCCAGGAGTTCATGAATCAAATACACACCGAGAGTCCTAGCTACTCCCTGCCTTTACCCGCACTGGAGTGAAGGTCTCTTTTTGATACTTGGAGGGCCCCGGACAGGCCGGCCGCGGACAGCAGGTCTAGCCACGGGCTCGGCAGCCAGCTACGTACGCCCCCAGTTAAAGAGAGTCCTAGCTACTCCCTGCCTTTACCCGCACTGGAGTGAAGGTCTCCTTTTTGATACTTGGAGGGCCCCGGACAGGCCGGCTGCGGACAGCAGGTCTACCCGCAGGTTCCGTCGTCAGGAACTAAGTCCGAGCGCGGACACCTGGTCTACCCCAGCCGTCAGAAGCCAGGTACCGAGTCCGGCCGCGGACAGCTGGTCTACCCGGGAACCAAGGCAGGGCGCGGACCGCCGGTCTACCCAGGGGTTCATGAATCAAATACACACCGAGAGTCCTAGCTACTCCCTGCCTTTACCCGCACTGGAGTGAAGGTCTCATTTCTGATACTTGGAGGGCCCCGGACAGGCCGGCCGCGGACAGCAGGTCTACCCGCAGGTTCCGTCCTCAGGAACTAAGTCCGAGCGCGGACACCTGGTCTACCCCAGCCGTCAGCGGCCAGGTACGGAGTCCGGCCGTGGACAGCCGGTCTACCCAAGAAACAAGCCAGGGCGCGGACAGCCGGTCTACCCAGGGGTTCATGAATCAAATACACACCGAGAGTCCTAGCTACTCCCTGCCTTTACCCGCACTGGAGTGAAGGTCTCTTTTTGATACTTGGAGGGCCCCGGACAGGCCGGCCGCGGACAGCAGGTCTACCCGCAGGTTCCGTCGTCAGGAACTAAGTCCGAGCGCGGACACCTGGTCTACCCCAGCCGTCAGCGGCCAGGTACGGAGTCCGGCCGTGGACAGCCGGTCTACCCAAGAAACAAGCCAGGGCGCGGACCGCCGGTCTACCCAGGAGTTCATGAATCAAATACACACCGAGAGTCCTAGCTACTCCCTGCCTTTACCCGCACTGGAGTGAAGGTCTCTTTTTGATACTTGGAGGGCCCCGGACAGGCCGGCTGCGGGGGAACAGGTCTAGCCACGGGCTCGGCAGCCAGCTACATACGCCCCCAGTTAAAGAGAGTCCTAGCTACTCCCTGCCTTTACCCGCACTGGAGTGAAGGTCTCTTTTTGATACTTGGAGGGCCCCGGACAGGCCGGCCGTGGACAGCCGGTCTACCCAGGAACCAAGGCAGGGCGCGGACCGCCGGTCTACCCAGGGGTTCATGAATCAAATACACACCGAGAGTCCTAGCTACTCCCTGCCTTTACCCGCACTGGAGTGAAGGTCTCTTTTTGATACTTGGAGGGCCCCGGACAGGCCGGCCGCGGACAGCAGGTCTACCCGCAGGTTCCGTCCTCAGGAACTAAGTCCGAGCGCGGACACCTGGTCTACCCCAGCCGTCAGCGGCCAGGTACGGAGTCCGGCCGTGGACAGCCGGTCTACCCAGGAACCGAGGCAGGGCGCGGACCGCCGGTCTACCCAGGGGTTCATGAATCAAATACACACCGAGAGTCCTAGCTACTCCCTGCCTTTACCCGCACTGGAGTGAAGGTCTCTTTTTGATACTTGGAGGGCCCCGGACAGGCCGGCCGCGGACAGCAGGTCTACCCGCAGGTTCCGTCCTCAGGAACTAAGTCCGAGCGCGGACACCTGGTCTACCCCAGCCGTCAGCGGCCAGGTACGGAGTCCGGCCGTGGACAGCCGGTCTACCCAAGAAACAAGCCAGGGCGCGGACAGCCGGTCTACCCAGGGGTTCATGAATCAAATACACACCGAGAGTCCTAGCTACTCCCTGCCTTTACCCGCACTGGAGTGAAGGTCTCTTTTTGATACTTGGAGGGCCCCGGACAGGCCGGCCGCGGACAGCAGGTCTACCCGCAGGTTCCGTCCTCAGGAACTAAGTCCGAGCGCGGACACCTGGTCTACCCCAGCCGTCAGCGGCCAGGTACGGAGTCCGGCCGTGGACAGCTCGTCTACCCAAGAAACAAGCCAGGGCGCGGACAGCCGGTCTACCCAGGGGTTCATGAATCAAATACACACCGAGAGTCCTAGCTACTCCCTGCCTTTACCCGCACTGGAGTGAAGGTCTCTTTTTGATACTTGGAGGGCCCCGGACAGGCCGGCCGCGGACAGCAGGTCTACCCGCAGGTTCCGTCCTCAGGAACTAAGTCCGAGCGCGGACACCTGGTCTACCCCAGCCTTCAGCGGCCAGGTACGGAGTCCGGCCGTGGACAGCCGGTCTACCCAGGAACCGAGGCAGGGCGCGGACCGCCTGTCTACCCAGGGGTTCATGAATCAAATACACACCGAGAGTCCTAGCTACTCCCTGCCTTTACCCGCACTGGAGTGAAGGTCTCTTTTTGATACTTGGAGGGCCCCGGACAGGCCGGCCGCGGACAGCAGGTCTACCCGCAGGTTCCGTCCTCAGGAACTAAGTCCGAGCGCGGACACCTGGTCTACCCCAGCCGTCAGCGGCCATGTACGGAGTCCGGCCGTGGACAGCCGGTCTACCCAAGAAACAAGCCAGGGCGCGGACAGCCGGTCTACCCAGGGGTTCATGAATCAAATACACACCGAGAGTCCTAGCTACTCCCTGCCTTTACCCGCACTGGAGTGAAGGTCTCTTTTTGATACTTGGAGGGCCCCGGACAGGCCGGGGGCGGACAGCAGGTCTACCCGCAGGTTCCGTCGTCAGGAACTAAGTCCGAGCGCGGACACCTGGTCTACCCCAGCCGTCAGCGGCCAGGTACGGAGTCCGGCCGTGGACAGCCGGTCTACCCAGGAACCGAGGCAGGGCGCGGACCGCCGGTCTACCCAGGGGTTCATGAATCAAATACACACCGAGAGTCCTAGCTACTCCCTGCCTTTACCCGCACTGGAGTGAAGGTCTCTTTTTGATACTTGGAGGGCCCCGGACAGGCCGGCCGCGGACAGCAGGTCTACCCGCAGGTTCCGTCCTCAGGAGCTAAGTCCGAGCGCGGACACCTGGTCTACCCCAGCCGTCAGCGGCCAGGTACGGAGTCCGGCCGTGGACAGCCGGTCTACCCAAGAAACAAGCCAGGGCGCGGACCGCCGGTCTACCCAGGAGTTCATGAATCAAATACACACCGAGAGTCCTAGCTACTCCCTGCCTTTACCCGCACTGGAGTGAAGGTCTCTTTTTGATACTTGGAGGGCCCCGGACAGGCCGGCCGCGGACAGCAGGTCTACCCGCAGGTTCTGTCCTCAGGAACTAAGTCCGAGCGCGGACACCTGGTCTACCCCAGCCGTCAGCGGCCAGGTACGGAGTCCGGCCGTGGACAGCCGGTCTACCCAGAAACCAAGGCAGGGCGCGGACCGCCGGTCTACCCAGGGGTTCATGAATCAAATACACACCGAGAGTCCTAGCTACTCCCTGCCTTTACCCGCACTGGAGTGAAGGTCTCCTTTTTGATACTTGGAGGGCGCCGGACAGGCCGGCCGCGGACAGCAGGTCTACCCGCAGGTTCCGTCCTCAGGAACTAAGTCCGAGCGCGGACACCTGGTCTACCCCAGCCGTCAGAAGCCAGGTACCGAGTCCGGCCGCGGACAGCTGGTCTACCCGGGAACCAAGGCAGGGCGCGGACCGCCGGGCTACCCAGGGGTTCATGAATCAAATACACACCGAGAGTCCTAGCTACTCCCTGCCTTTACCCGCACTGGAGTGAAGGTCTCTTTTTGATACTTGGAGGGCCCCGGACAGGCCGGCCGCGGACAGCAGGTCTACCCGCAGGTTCCGTCGTCAGGAACTAAGTCCGAGCGCGGACACCTGGTCTACCCCAGCCGTCAGCGGCCAGGTACGGAGTCCGGCCGTGGACAGCCGGTCTACCCAGGAACCGAGGCAGGGCGCGGACCGCCTGTCTACCCAGGGGTTCATGAATCAAATACACACCGAGAGTCCTAGCTACTCCCTGCCTTTACCCGCACTGGAGTGAAGGTCTCTTTTTGATACTTGGAGGGCCCCGGACAGGCCGGCCGCGGACAGCAGGTCTACCCGCAGGTTCCGTCGTCAGGAACTAAGTCCGAGCGCGGACACCTGGTCTACCCCAGCCGTCAGCGGCCAGGTACGGAGTCCGGCCGTGGACAGCCGGTCTACCCAGGAACCGAGGCAGGGCGCGGACCGCCTGTCTACCCAGGGGTTCATGAATCAAATACACACCGAGAGTCCTAGCTACTCCCTGCCTTTACCCGCACTGGAGTGAAGGTCTCTTTTTGATACTTGGAGGGCCCCGGACAGGCCGGCCGCGGACAGCAGGTCTACCCGCAGGTTCCGTCCTCAGGAACTAAGTCCGAGCGCGGACACCTGGTCTACCCCAGCCGTCAGCGGCCAGGTACGGAGTCCGGCCGTGGACAGCCGGTCTACCCAAGAAACAAGCCAGGGCGCGGACAGCCGGTCTACCCAGGGGTTCATGAATCAAATACACACCGAGAGTCCTAGCTACTCCCTGCCTTTACCCGCACTGGAGTGAAGGTCTCTTTTTGATACTTGGAGGGCCCCGGACAGGCCGGCCGCGGACAGCAGGTCTACCCGCAGGTTCCGTCGTCAGGAACTAAGTCCGAGCGCGGACACCTGGTCTACCCCAGCCGTCAGCGGCCAGGTACGGAGTCCGGCCGTGGACAGCCGGTCTACCCAGGAACCGAGGCAGGGCGCGGACCGCCTGTCTACCCAGGGGTTCATGAATCAAATACACACCGAGAGTCCTAGCTACTCCCTGCCTTTACCCGCACTGGAGTGAAGGTCTCTTTTTGATACTTGGAGGGCCCCAAACAGGCCGGGGGCGGACAGCAGGTCTACCCGCAGGTTCCGTCGTCAGGAACTAAGTCCGAGCGCGGACACCTGGTCTACCCCAGCCGTCAGCGGCCAGGTACGGAGTCCGGCCGTGGACAGCCGGTCTACCCAGGAACCGAGGCAGGGCGCGGACCGCCGGTCTACCCAGGGGTTCATGAATCAAATACACACCGAGAGTCCTAGCTACTCCCTGCCTTTACCCGCACTGGAGTGAAGGTCTCTTTTTGATACTTGGAGGGCCCCGGACAGGCCGGCCGCGGACAGCAGGTCTACCCGCAGCTTCCGTCGTCAGGAACTAAGTCCGAGCGCGGACACCTGGTCTACCCCAGCCGTCAGCGGCCAGGTACGGAGTCCGGCCGTGGACAGCCGGTCTACCCAAGAAACAAGCCAGGGCGCGGACCGCCGGTCTACCCAGGAGTTCATGAATCAAATACACACCGAGAGTCCTAGCTACTCCCTGCCTTTACCCGCACTGGAGTGAAGGTCTCTTTTTGATACTTGGAGGGCCCCGGACAGGCCGGCCGCGGACAGCAGGTCTAGCCACGGGCTCGGCAGCCAGCTACGTACGCCCCCAGTTAAAGAGAGTCCTAGCTACTCCCTGCCTTTACCCGCACTGGAGTGAAGGTCTCCTTTTTGATACTTGGAGGGCCCCGGACAGGCCGGCTGCGGACAGCAGGTCTACCCGCAGGTTCCGTCGTCAGGAACTAAGTCCGAGCGCGGACACCTGGTCTACCCCAGCCGTCAGAAGCCAGGTACCGAGTCCGGCCGCGGACAGCTGGTCTACCCGGGAACCAAGGCAGGGCGCGGACCGCCGGTCTACCCAGGGGTTCATGAATCAAATACACACCGAGAGTCCTAGCTACTCCCTGCCTTTACCCGCACTGGAGTGAAGGTCTCATTTCTGATACTTGGAGGGCCCCGGACAGGCCGGCCGCGGACAGCAGGTCTACCCGCAGGTTCCGTCCTCAGGAACTAAGTCCGAGCGCGGACACCTGGTCTACCCCAGCCGTCAGCGGCCAGGTACGGAGTCCGGCCGTGGACAGCCGGTCTACCCAAGAAACAAGCCAGGGCGCGGACAGCCGGTCTACCCAGGGGTTCATGAATCAAATACACACCGAGAGTCCTAGCTACTCCCTGCCTTTACCCGCACTGGAGTGAAGGTCTCTTTTTGATACTTGGAGGGCCCCGGACAGGCCGGCCGCGGACAGCAGGTCTACCCGCAGGTTCCGTCGTCAGGAACTAAGTCCGAGCGCGGACACCTGGTCTACCCCAGCCGTCAGCGGCCAGGTACGGAGTCCGGCCGTGGACAGCCGGTCTACCCAGGAACCGAGGCAGGGCGCGGACCGCCGGTCTACCCAGGGGTTCATGAATCAAATACACACCGAGAGTCCTAGCTACTCCCTGCCTTTACCCGCACTGGAGTGAAGGTCTCTTTTTGATACTTGGAGGGCCCCGGACAGGCCGGCCGCGGACAGCAGGTCTACCCGCAGGTTCCGTCCTCAGGAACTAAGTCCGAGCGCGGACACCTGGTCTACCCCAGCCGTCAGCGGCCAGGTACGGAGTCCGGCCGTGGACAGCCGGTCTACCCAAGAAACAAGCCAGGGCGCGGACCGCCGGTCTACCCAGGGGTTCATGAATCAAATACACACCGAGAGTCCTAGCTACTCCCTGCCTTTACCCGCACTGGAGTGAAGGTCTCTTTTTGATACTTGGAGGGCCCCGGACAGGCCGGCCGCGGACAGCAGGTCTACCCGCAGGTTCCGTCGTCAGGAACTAAGTCCGAGCGCGGACACCTGGTCTACCCCAGCCGTCAGCGGCCAGGTACGGAGTCCGGCCGTGGACAGCCGGTCTACCCAGGAACCGAGGCAGGGCGCGGACCGCCTGTCTACCCAGGGGTTCATGAATCAAATACACACCGAGAGTCCTAGCTACTCCCTGCCTTTACCCGCACTGGAGTGAAGGTCTCTTTTTGATACTTGGAGGGCCCCGGACAGGCCGGCCGCGGACAGCAGGTCTACCCGCAGGTTCCGTCCTCAGGAACTAAGTCCGAGCGCGGACACCTGGTCTACCCCAGCCGTCAGCGGCCAGGTACGGAGTCCGGCCGTGGACAGCCGGTCTACCCAAGAAACAAGCCAGGGCGCGGACAGCCGGTCTACCCAGGGGTTCATGAATCAAATACACACCGAGAGTCCTAGCTACTCCCTGCCTTTACCCGCACTGGAGTGAAGGTCTCTTTTTGATACTTGGAGGGCCCCGGACAGGCCGGCCGCGGACAGCAGGTCTACCCGCAGGTTCCGTCGTCAGGAACTAAGTCCGAGCGCGGACACCTGGTCTACCCCAGCCGTCAGCGGCCAGGTACGGAGTCCGGCCGTGGACAGCCGGTCTACCCAAGAAACAAGCCAGGGCGCGGACCGCCGGTCTACCCAGGGGTTCATGAATCAAATACACACCGAGAGTCCTAGCTACTCCCTGCCTTTACCCGCACTGGAGTGAAGGTCTCTTTTTGATACTTGGAGGGCCCCGGACAGGCCGGCCGCGGACAGCAGGTCTACCCGCAGGTTCCGTCCTCAGGAACTAAGTCCGAGCGCGGACACCTGGTCTACCCCAGCCGTCAGCGGCCATGTACGGAGTCCGGCCGTGGACAGCCGGTCTACCCGGGAACCAAGGCAGGGCGCGGACCGCCGGGCTACCCAGGGGTTCATGAATCAAATAAACACCGAGAGTCCTAGCTACTCCCTGCCTTTACCCGCACTGGAGTGAAGCTCTCCTTTTTGATACTTGGAGGGCCCCAAACAGGCCGGCCGCGGACAGCAGGTCTACCCGCAGGTTCCGTCCTCAGGAACTAAGTCTGAGCGCGGACACCTGGTCTACCCCAGCCGTCAGCGGCCAGGTACGGAGTCCGGCCGTGGACAGCCGGTCTACCCGGGAACCAAGCCAGGGCGCGGACAGCCGGTCTACCCAGGGGTTCATGAATCAAATACGCACCGAGAGTCCTAGCTACTCCCTGCCTTTACCCGCACTGGAGTGAAGGTCTTCTTTTTGATACGCGGAGGGCCCCGGACAGGCCAGCCGCGGACAGCAGGTCTACCCGCAGGTTCCGTCCTCAGGAACTAAGTCCGAGCGCGGACACCTGGTCTACCCCAGCCGTCAGAAGCCAGGTACCAAGTCCAGCCGTGGACAGCCGGTCTACCCTGGAACCAAGCCAGGGCGAGGACAGCCGGTCTACCCAGGGGTTCATGAATCAAATACACACCGAGAGTCCTAGCTACTCCCTGCCTTTACCCGCACTGGAGTGAAGGTCTTCTTTTTGATACGCGGAGGGCCCCAAACAGGCCGGCCGCGGACAGCAGGTCTACCCGCAGGTTCCGTCCTCAGGAACTAAGTCCGAGCGCGGACACCTGGTCTACCCCAGCCGTCAGCGGCCAGGTACGGAGTCCGGCCGTGGACAGCCGGTCTACCCGGCAACCAAGCCAGGGCGCGGACAGCCGGTCTACCCAGGGGTTCATGAATCAAATACACACCGAGAGTCCTAGCTACTCCCTGCCTTTACCCGCACTGGAGTGAAGGTCTCATTTTTGATACGCGGAGGGCCCCGGACAGGCCGGGGGCGGACAGCAGGTCTACCCGCAGGTTCCGTCGTCAGGAACTAAGTCCGAGCGCGGACACCTGGTCTACCCCAGCCGTCAGCGGCCAGGTACGGAGTCCGGCCGTGGACAGCCGGTCTACCCGGCAACCAAGCCAGGGCGCGGACAGCCGGTCTACCCAGGGGTTCATGAATCAAATACACACCGAGAGTCCTAGCTACTCCCTGCCTTTACCCGCACTGGAGTGAAGGTCTCTTTTTGATACTTGGAGGGCCCCGGACAGGCCGGCCGCGGACAGCAGGTCTACCCGCAGGTTCCGTCCTCAGGAACTAAGTCCGAGCGCGGACACCTGGTCTACCCCAGCCGTCAGCGGCCATGTACGGAGTCCGGCCGTGGACAGCCGGTCTACCCAAGAAACAAGCCAGGGCGCGGACAGCCGGTCTACCCAGGGGTTCATGAATCAAATACACACCGAGAGTCCTAGCTACTCCCTGCCTTTACCCGCACTGCAGTGAAGGTCTTCTTTTTGATACGTGGAGGGCCCCAAACAGGCCGGCCGCGGACAGCAGGTCTACCCGCAGGTTCCGTCGTCAGGAACTAAGTCCGAGCGCGGACACCTGGTCTACCCCAGCCGTCAGAAGCCAGGTACCAAGTCCAGCCGTGGACAGCCGGTCTACCCTGGAACCAAGCCAGGGCGAGGACAGCCGGTCTACCCAGGGGTTCATGAATCAAATACACACCGAGAGTCCTAGCTACTCCCTGCCTTTACCCGCACTGGAGTGAAGGTCTTCTTTTTGATACTTGGAGGGCCCCAAACAGGCCGGCCGCGGACAGCAGGTCTACCCGCAGGTTCCGTCCTCAGGAACTAAGTCCGAGCGCGGACACCTGGTCTACCCCAGCCGTCAGCGGCCAGGTACGGAGTCCGGCCGTGGACAGCCGGTCTACCCGGCAACCAAGCCAGGGCGCGGACAGCCGGTCTACCCAGGGGTTCATGAATCAAATACACACCGAGAGTCCTAGCTACTCCCTGCCTTTACCCGCACTGGAGTGAAGGTCTCTTTTTGATACTTGGAGGGCCCCGGACAGGCCGGCCGCGGACAGCAGGTCTACCCGCAGGTTCCGTCCTCAGGAACTAAGTCCGAGCGCGGACACCTGGTCTACCCCAGCCGTCAGCGGCCAGGTACGGAGTCCGGCCGTGGACAGCCGGTCTACCCAAGAAACAAGCCAGGGCGCGGACAGCCGGTCTACCCAGGGGTTCATGAATCAAATACACACCGAGAGTCCTAGCTACTCCCTGCCTTTACCCGCACTGCAGTGAAGGTCTTCTTTTTGATACGTGGAGGGCCCCAAACAGGCCGGCCGCGGACAGCAGGTCTACCCGCAGGTTCCGTCCTCAGGAACTAAGTCCGAGCGCGGACACCTGGTCTACCCCAGCCGTCAGCGGCCAGGTACGGAGTCCGGCCGTGGACAGCCGGTCTACCCGGCAACCAAGCCAGGGCGCGGACAGCCGGTCTACCCAGGGGTTCATGAATCAAATACACACCGAGAGTCCTAGCTACTCCCTGCCTTTACCCGCACTGGAGTGAAGCTCTCCTTTTTGATACTTGGAGGGCCCCGGACAGGCCGGCCGCGGACAGCAGGTCTACCCGCAGGTTCCGTCCTCAGGAACTAAGTCCGAGCGCGGACACCTGGTCTACCCCAGCCGTCAGAAGCCAGGTACCGAGTCCGGCCGCGGACAGCTGGTCTACCCGGGAACCAAGGCAGGGCGCGGACCGCCGGTCTACCCAGGGGTTCATGAATCAAATACACACCGAGAGTCCTAGCTACTCCCTGCCTTTACCCGCACTGGAGTGAAGGTCTCATTTTTGATACTTGGAGGGCCCCGGACAGGCCGGCCGCGGACAGCAGGTCTACCCGCAGGTTCCGTCCTCAGGAACTAAGTCCGAGCGCGGACACCTGGTCTACCCCGGCCGTCAGCGGCCAGGTACGGAGTCCGGCCGTGGACAGCCGGTCTACCCAAGAAACAAGCCAGGGCGCGGACAGCCGGTCTACCCAGGGGTTCATGAATCAAATACACACCGAGAGTCCTAGCTACTCCCTGCCTTTACCCGCACTGGAGTGAAGGTCTCCTTTTTGATACTTGGAGGGCCCCGGACAGGCCGGCCGCGGACAGCAGGTCTACCCGCAGGTTCCGTCCTCAGGAACTAAGTCCGAGCGCGGACACCTGGTCTACCCCAGCCGTCAGAAGCCAGGTACCGAGTCCGGCCGTGGACAGCCGGTCTACCCGGGAACCAAGGCAGGGCGCGGACCGCCGGTCTACCCAGGGGTTCATGAATCAAATACACACCGAGAGTCCTAGCTACTCCCTGCCTTTACCCGCACTGGAGTGAAGCTCTCCTTTTGATACTTGGAGGGCCCCGGACAGGCCGCCTGCGGACAGCAGGTCTACCCGCAGGTTCCGTCGTCAGGAACTAAGTCCGAGCGCGGACACCTGGTCTACCCCAGCCGTCAGCGGCCATGTACGGAGTCCGGCCGTGGACAGACGGTCTACCCAAGAAACAAGCCAGGGCGCGGACAGCCGGTCTACCCAGGGGTTCATGAATCAAATACACACCGAGAGTCCTAGCTACTCCCTGCCTTTACCCGCACTGGAGTGAAGGTCTCCTTTTTGATACGTGGAGGGCCCCGGACAGACCGGCCGCGGACAGCAGGTCTACCCGCAGGTTCCGTCCTCAGGAACTAAGTCCGAGCGCGGACACCTGGTCTACCCCAGCCGTCAGCGGCCAGGTACGGAGTCCGGCCGTGGACAGCCGGTCTACCCGGCAACCAAGCCAGGGCGCGGACAGCCGGTCTACCCAGGGGTTCATGAATCAAATACACACCGAGAGTCCTAGCTACTCCCTGCCTTTACCCGCACTGGAGTGAAGGTCTCTTTTTGATACTTGGAGGGCCCCGGACAGGCCGGCCGCGGACAGCAGGTCTACCCGCAGGTTCCGTCCTCAGGAACTAAGTCCGAGCGCGGACACCTGGTCTACCCCAGCCGTCAGCGGCCAGGTACGGAGTCCGGCCGTGGACAGCCGGTCTACCCAAGAAACAAGCCGGGGCGCGGACAGCCGGTCTACCCAGGGGTTCATGAATCAAATACACACCGAGAGTCCTAGCTACTCCCTGCCTTTACCCGCACTGCAGTGAAGGTCTTCTTTTTGATACGTGGAGGGCCCCAAACAGGCCGGCCGCGGACAGCAGGTCTACCCGCAGGTTCCGTCGTCAGGAACTAAGTCCGAGCGCGGACACCTGATCTACCCCAGCCGTCAGAAGCCAGGTACCAAGTCCAGCCGTGGACAGCCGGTCTACCCGGGAACCAAGGCAGGGCGCGGACAGCCGGTCTACCCAAGAAACAAGCCAGGGCGCGGACCGCCGGTCTACCCAGGGGTTCATGAATCAAATACACACCGAGAGTCCTAGCTACTCCCTGCCTTTACCCGCACTGGAGTGAAGCTCTCCTTTTTGATACTTGGAGGGCCCCGGACAGGCCGCCTGCGGACAGCAGGTCTACCCGCAGGTTCCGTCGTCAGGAACTAAGTCCGAGCGCGGACACCTGGTCTACCCCAGCCGTCAGCGGCCAGGTACGGAGTCCGGCCGTGGACAGACGGTCTACCCAAGAAACAAGCCAGGGCGCGGACAGCCGGTCTACCCAGGGGTTCATGAATCAAATACACACCGAGAGTCCTAGCTACTCCCTGCCTTTACCCGCACTGGAGTGAAGGTCTCCTTTTTGATACTTGGAGGGCTCCGGACAGACCGGCCGCGGACAGCAGGTCTACCCGCAGGTTCCGTCCTCAGGAACTAAGTCCGAGCGCGGACACCTGGTCTACCCCAGCCGTCAGCGGCCAGGTACGGAGTCCGGCCGTGGACAGCCGGTCTACCCAAGAAACAAGCCAGGGCGCGGACAGCCGGTCTACCCAGGGGTTCATGAATCAAATACACACCGAGAGTCCTAGCTACTCCCTGCCTTTACCCGCACTGCAGTGAAGGTCTTCTTTTTGATACGTGGAGGGCCCCAAACAGGCCGGCCGCGGACAGCAGGTCTACCCGCAGGTTCCGTCGTCAGGAACTAAGTCCGAGCGCGGACACCTGATCTACCCCAGCCGTCAGAAGCCAGGTACCAAGTCCAGCCGTGGACAGCCGGTCTACCCGGGAACCAAGGCAGGGCGCGGACCGCCGGTCTACCCAGGGGTTCATGAATCAAATACACACCGAGAGTCCTAGCTACTCCCTGCCTTTACCCGCACTGGAGTGAAGCTCTCCTTTTTGATACTTGGAGGGCCCCGGACAGGCCGCCTGCGGACAGCAGGTCTACCCGCAGGTTCCGTCGTCAGGAACTAAGTCCGAGCGCGGACACCTGGTCTACCCCAGCCGTCAGCGGCCATGTACGGAGTCCGGCCGTGGACAGACGGTCTACCCAAGAAACAAGCCAGGGCGCGGACAGCCGGTCTACCCAGGGGTTCATGAATCAAATACACACCGAGAGTCCTAGCTACTCCCTGCCTTTACCCGCACTGGAGTGAAGGTCTCCTTTTTGATACTTGGAGGGCTCCGGACAGACCGGCCGCGGACAGCAGGTCTACCCGCAGGTTCCGTCCTCAGGAACTAAGTCCGAGCGCGGACACCTGGTCTACCCCAGCCGTCAGCGGCCAGGTACGGAGTCCGGCCGTGGACAGCCGGTCTACCCAAGAAACAAGCCAGGGCGCGGACAGCCGGTCTACCCAGGGGTTCATGAATCAAATACACACCGAGAGTCCTAGCTACTCCCTGCCTTTACCCGCACTGGAGTGAAGGTCTCATTTTTGATACTTGGAGGGCCCCGGACAGGCCGGCCGCGGACAGCAGGTCTACCCGCAGGTTCCGTCCTCAGGAACTAAGTCCGAGCGCGGACACCTGGTCTACCCCAGCCGTCAGCGGCCAGGTACGGAGTCCGGCCGTGGACAGCCGGTCTACCCAAGAAACAAGCCAGGGCGCGGACAGCCGGTCTACCCAGGGGTTCATGAATCAAATACACACCGAGAGTCCTAGCTACTCCCTGCCTTTACCCGCACTGGAGTGAAGGTCTCTTTTTGATACTTGGAGGGCCCCGGACAGGCCGGCCGCGGACAGCAGGTCTACCCGCAGGTTCCGTCGTCAGGAGCTAAGTCCGAGCGCGGAAACCTGGTCTACCTCAGCCGTCAGAAGCCAGGTACCGAGTCCGGCCGTGGACAGCCGGTCTACCCGGGAACCAAGCCAGGGCGCGCATAGCCGGTCTACCCAGGGGTTCATGAATCAAATACGCACCGAGAGTCCTAGCTACTCCCTGCCTTTACCCGCACTGGAGTGAAGGTCTCCTTTTTGATACTTGGAGGGCCCCAAACAGGCCGGCCGCGGACAGCAGGTCTACCCGCAGGTTCCGTCGTCAGGAACTAAGTCTGAGCGCGGACACCTGGTCTACCCCAGCCGTCAGCGGCCAGGTACGGAGTCCGGCCGTGGACAGCCGGTCTACCCGGGAACCAAGGCAGGGCGCGGACAGCCGGTCTACCCAGGGGTTCATGAATCAAATACACACCGAGAGTCCTAGCTACTCCCTGCCTTTACCCGCACTGGAGTGAAGGTCTCATTTTTGATACTTGGAGGGCCCCGGACAGGCCAGCCGCGGACAGCAGGTCTACCCGCAGGTTCCGTCCTCATGACTAAGTCCGAGCGCGGACACCTGGTCTACCCCAGCCGTCAGAAGCCAGGTACGGAGTCCGGCCGCGGACAGCTGGTCTACCCGGGAACCAAGGCAGGGCGCGGACCGCCGGTCTACCCAGGGGTTCATGAATCAAATACGCACCGAGAGTCCTAGCTACTCCCTGCCTTTACCCGCACTGGAGTGAAGGTCTCTTTTTTGATACTTGGAGGGCCCCGGACAGGCCAGCCGCGGACAGCAGGTCTACCCGCAGGTTCCGTCGTCAGGAACTAAGTCCGAGCGCGGACACCTGGTCTACCCCAGCCGTCAGCGGCCAGGTACGGAGTCCGGCCGTGGACAGCCGGTCTACCCGGGCACCAAGCCAGGGCGTGGACAGCCGGTCTACCCAGGGGTTCATGAATCAAATACACACCGAGAGTCCTAGCTACTCCCTGCCTTTACCCGCACTGGAGTGAAGGTCTCATTTTTGATACGCGGAGGGCCCCAAACAGGCCGGCCGCGGACAGCAGGTCTACCCGCAGGTTCCGTCCTCAGGAACTAAGTCCGAGCGCGGACACCTGGTCTACCCCAGCCTTCAGAAGCCAGGTACCGAGTCCGGCCGCGGACAGCTGGTCTACCCGGGAACCAAGGCAGGGCGCGGACCGCCGGTCTACCCAGGGGTTCATGAATCAAATACACACCGAGAGTCCTAGCTACTCCCTGCCTTTACCCGCACTGGAGTGAAGCTCTTCTTTTTGATACTTGGAGGGCTCCGGACAGACCGGCCGCGGACAGCAGGTCTACCCGCAGGTTTCGTCGTCAGGAGCTAAGTCCGAGCGCGGAAACCTGGTCTACCCCAGCCGTCAGAAGCCAGGTACCGAGTCCGGCCGTGGACAGCCGGTCTACCCGGGAACCAAGCCAGGGCGCGCATAGCCGGTCTACCCAGGGGTTCATGAATCAAATACGCACCGAGAGTCCTAGCTACTCCCTGCCTTTACCCGCACTGGAGTGAAGGTCTCCTTTTTGATACTTGGAGGGCCCCAAACAGGCCGGCCGCGGACAGCAGGTCTACCCGCAGGTTCCGTCCTCAGGAACTAAGTCTGAGCGCGGACACCTGGTCTACCCCAGCCGTCAGCGGCCAGGTACGGAGTCCGGCCGTGGACAGCCGGTCTACCCGGCAACCAAGCCAGGGCGCGGACAGCCGGTCTACCCAGGGGTTCATGAATCAAATACGCACCGAGAGTCCTAGCTACTCCCTGCCTTTACCCGCACTGGAGTGAAGGTCTCTTTTTTGATACTTGGAGGGCCCCGGACAGGCCAGCCGCGGACAGCAGGTCTACCCGCAGGTTCCGTCCTCAGGAACTAAGTCCGAGCGCGGACACCTGGTCTACCCCAGCCGTCAGAAGCCAGGTACCAAGTCCAGCCGTGGACAGCCGGTCTACCCGGGAACCAAGCCAGGGCGAGGACAGCCGGTCTACCCAGGGGTTCATGAATCAAATACGCACCGAGAGTCCTAGCTACTCCCTGCCTTTACCCGCACTGGAGTGAAGCTCTCCTTTTTGATACTTGGAGGGCCCCAAACAGGCCGGCCGCGGACAGCAGGTCTACCCGCAGGTTCCGTCCTCAGGAACTAAGTCCGAGCGCGGACACCTGGTCTACCCCAGCCGTCAGAAGCCAGGTACCGAGTCCGGCCGTGGACAGCCGGTCTACCCGGCAACCAAGCCAGGGCGCGCATAGCCGGTCTACCCAGGGGTTCATGAATCAAATACACACCGAGAGTCCTAGCTACTCCCTGCCTTTACCCGCACTGGAGTGAAGGTCTCTTTTTGATACTTGGAGGGCCCCGGACAGGCCGGCCGCGGACAGCAGGTCTACCCGCAGGTTCCGTCCTCAGGAACTAAGTCCGAGCGCGGACACCTGGTCTACCCCAGCCGTCAGCGGCCAGGTACGGAGTCCGGCCGTGGACAGCCGGTCTACCCAAGAAACAAGCCAGGGCGCGGACAGCCGGTCTACCCAGGGGTTCATGAATCAAATACACACCGAGAGTCCTAGCTACTCCCTGCCTTTACCCGCACTGCAGTGAAGGTCTTCTTTTTGATACGTGGAGGGCCCCGGACAGGCCGGCCGCGGACAGCAGGTCTACCCGCAGGTTCCGTCGTCAGGAACAAAGTCCGAGCGCGGACACCTGATCTACCCCAGCCGTCAGAAGCCAGGTACCAAGTCCAGCCGTGGACAGCCGGTCTACCCGGGAACCAAGGCAGGGCGCGGACCGCCGGTCTACCCAGGGGTTCATGAATCAAATACACACCGAGAGTCCTAGCTACTCCCTGCCTTTACCCGCACTGGAGTGAAGCTCTCCTTTTTGATACTTGGAGGGCTCCGGACAGACCGGCCGCGGACAGCAGGTCTACCCGCAGGTTTCGTCGTCAGGAGCTAAGTCCGAGCGCGGAAACCTGGTCTACCCCAGCCGTCAGAAGCCAGGTACGGAGTCCGGCCGTGGACAGCCGGTCTACCCGGGAACCAAGCCAGGGCGCGCATAGCCGGTCTACCCAGGGGTTCATGAATCAAATACGCACCGAGAGTCCTAGCTACTCCCTGCCTTTACCCGCACTGGAGTGAAGGTCTCCTTTTTGATACTTGGAGGGCCCCAAACAGGCCGGCCGCGGACAGCAGGTCTACCCGCAGGTTCCGTCCTCAGGAACTAAGTCTGAGCGCGGACACCTGGTCTACCCCAGCCGTCAGCGGCCAGGTACGGAGTCCGGCCGTGGACAGCCGGTCTACCCGGGAACCAAGGCAGGGCGCGGACAGCCGGTCTACCCAGGGGTTCATGAATCAAATACACACCGAGAGTCCTAGCTACTCCCTGCCTTTACCCGCACTGGAGTGAAGGTCTCATTTTTGATACTTGGAGGGCCCCGGACAGGCCAGCCGCGGACAGCAGGTCTACCCGCAGGTTCCGTCCTCATGACTAAGTCCGAGCGCGGACACCTGGTCTACCCCAGCCGTCAGAAGCCAGGTACCGAGTCCAGCCGTGGACAGCCGGTCTACCCTGGAACCAAGCCAGGGCGAGGACAGCCGGTCTACCCAGGGGTTCATGAATCAAATACACACCGAGAGTCCTAGCTACTCCCTGCCTTTACCCGCACTGGAGTGAAGCTCTCCTTTTTGATACTTGGAGGGCCCCAAACAGGCCGGCCGCGGACAGCAGGTCTACCCGCAGGTTCCGTCCTCAGGAACTAAGTCCGAGCGCGGACACCTGGTCTACCCCAGCCGTCAGCGGCCAGGTACGGAGTCCGGCCGTGGACAGACGGTCTACCCGGGAACCAAGCCAGGGCGTGGACAGCCGGTCTACCCAGGGGTTCATGAATCAAATACACACCGAGAGTCCTAGCTACTCCCTGCCTTTACCCGCACTGGAGTGAAGGTCTCATTTTTGATACTTGGAGGGCCCCAAACAGGCCGGCCGCGGACAGCAGGTCTACCCGCAGGTTCCGTCGTCAGGAACTAAGTCCGAGCGCGGACACCTGGTCTACCCCAGCCGTCAGCGGCCATGTACGGAGTCCGGCCGTGGACAGCCGGTCTACCCAAGAAACAAGCCAGGGCGCGGACAGCCGGTCTACCCAGGGGTTCATGAATCAAATACACACCGAGAGTCCTAGCTACTCCCTGCCTTTACCCGCACTGCAGTGAAGGTCTTCTTTTTGATACGTGGAGGGCCCCAAACAGGCCGGCCGCGGACAGCAGGTCTACCCGCAGGTTCCGTCGTCAGGAACTAAGTCCGAGCGCGGACACCTGATCTACCCCAGCCGTCAGAAGCCAGGTACCAAGTCCAGCCGTGGACAGCCGGTCTACCCGGGAACCAAGGCAGGGCGCGGACCGCCGGGCTACCCAGGGGTTCATGAATCAAATAAACACCGAGAGTCCTAGCTACTCCCTGCCTTTACCCGCACTGGAGTGAAGCTCTCCTTTTTGATACTTGGAGGGCCCCGGACAGGCCGGCCGCGGACAGCAGGTCTACCCGCAGGTTCCGTCCTCAGGAACTAAGTCCGAGCGCGGACACCTGGTCTACCCCAGCCGTCAGCGGCCAGGTACGGAGTCCGGCCGTGGACAGCCGGTCTACCCGGCAACCAAGCCAGGGCGCGGACAGCCGGTCTACCCAGGGGTTCATGAATCAAATACGCACCGAGAGTCCTAGCTACTCCCTGCCTTTACCCGCACTGGAGTGAAGGTCTCTTTTTTGATACTTGGAGGGCCCCGGACAGGCCAGCCGCGGACAGCAGGTCTACCCGCAGGTTCCGTCCTCAGGAACTAAGTCCGAGCGCGGACACCTGGTCTACCCCAGCCGTCAGAAGCCAGGTACCAAGTCCAGCCGTGGACAGCCGGTCTACCCGGGAACCAAGCCAGGGCGAGGACAGCCGGTCTACCCAGGGGTTCATGAATCAAATACGCACCGAGAGTCCTAGCTACTCCCTGCCTTTACCCGCACTGGAGTGAAGCTCTCCTTTTTGATACTTGGAGGGCCCCAAACAGGCCGGCCGCGGACAGCAGGTCTACCCGCAGGTTCCGTCCTCAGGAACTAAGTCTGAGCGCGGACACCTGGTCTACCCCAGCCGTCAGCGGCCAGGTACGGAGTCCGGCCGTGGACAGCCGGTCTACCCGGGAACCAAGCCAGGGCGCGGACAGCCGGTCTACCCAGGGGTTCATGAATCAAATACACACTGAGAGTCCTAGCTACTCCCTGCCTTTACCCGCACTGGAGTGAAGGTCTCATTTTTGATACTTGGAGGGCCCCGGACAGGCCAGCCGCGGACAGCAGGTCTACCCGCAGGTTCCGTCCTCAGGAACTAAGTCCGAGCGCGGACACCTGGTCTACCCCAGCCGTCAGAAGCCAGGTACCAAGTCCAGCCGTGGACAGCCGGTCTACCCTGGAACCAAGCCAGGGCGAGGACAGCCGGTCTACCCAGGGGTTCATGAATCAAATACACACCGAGAGTCCTAGCTACTCCCTGCCTTTACCCGCACTGGAGTGAAGGTCTTCTTTTTGATACGCGGAGGGCCCCAAACAGGCCGGCCGCGGACAGCAGGTCTACCCGCAGGTTCCGTCCTCAGGAACTAAGTCCGAGCGCGGACACCTGGTCTACCCCAGCCGTCAGCGGCCAGGTACGGAGTCCGGCCGTGGACAGCCGGTCTACCCGGCAACCAAGCCAGGGCGCGGACAGCCGGTCTACCCAGGGGTTCATGAATCAAATACACACCGAGAGTCCTAGCTACTCCCTGCCTTTACCCGCACTGGAGTGAAGGTCTCTTTTTGATACTTGGAGGGCCCCGGACAGGCCGGCCGCGGACAGCAGGTCTACCCGCAGGTTCCGTCCTCAGGAACTAAGTCCGAGCGCGGACACCTGGTCTACCCCAGCCGTCAGCGGCCAGGTACGGAGTCCGGCCGTGGACAGCCGGTCTACCCAAGAAACAAGCCAGGGCGCGGACAGCCGGTCTACCCAGGGGTTCATGAATCAAATAACACACCGAGAGTCCTAGCTACTCCCTGCCTTTACCCGCACTGGAGTGAAGGTCTCATTTTTGATACGCGGAGGGCCCCAAACAGCCGGCCGCGGACAGCAGGTCTACCCGCAGGTTCCGTCGTCAGGAACTAAGTCCGAGCGCGGACACCTGGTCTACCCCAGCCGTCAGCGGCCAGGTACGGAGTCCGGCCGTGGACAGCCGGTCTACCCAGGAACCAAGGCAGGGCGCGGACCGCCGGTCTACCCAGGGGTTCATGAATCAAATACACACCGAGAGTCCTAGCTACTCCCTGCCTTTACCCGCACTGGAGTGAAGGTCTCCTTTTTGATACTTGGAGGGCCCCAAACAGGCCGGCCGCGGACAGCAGGTCTACCCGCAGGTTCCGTCCTCAGGAACTAAGTCTGAGCGCGGACACCTGGTCTACCCCAGCCGTCAGCGGCCAGGTACGGAGTCCGGCCGTGGACAGCCGGTCTACCCGGCAACCAAGCCAGGGCGCGGACAGCCGGTCTACCCAGGGGTTCATGAATCAAATACACACCGAGAGTCCTAGCTACTCCCTGCCTTTACCCGCACTGGAGTGAAGGTCTCATTTTTG
Source organism: Zosterops lateralis (assembly GCF_965231275.1). Lineage (NCBI taxonomy): Eukaryota > Metazoa > Chordata > Aves > Passeriformes > Zosteropidae > Zosterops > Zosterops lateralis. Next base: position 815,859 of record NC_139799.1, read on the forward strand.
ATACTTGGAGGGCCCCGGACAGGCCAGCCGCGGACAGCAGGTCTACCCGCAGGTTCCGTCCTCATGACTAAGTCCGAGCGCGGACACCTGGTCTACCCCAGCCGTCAGAAGCCAGGTACGGAGTCCGGCCGCGGACAGCTGGTCTACCCGGGAACCAAGGCAGGGCGCGGACCGCCGGTCTACCCAGGGGTTCATGAATCAAATACGCACCGAGAGTCCTAGCTACTCCCTGCCTTTACCCGCACTGGAGTGAAGGTCTCTTTTTTGATACTTGGAGGGCCCCGGACAGGCCGGCCGCGGACAGCAGGTCTACCCGCAGGTTCCGTCGTCAGGAACTAAGTCCGAGCGCGGACACCTGGTCTACCCCAGCCGTCAGAAGCCAGGTACCAAGTCCAGCCGTGGACAGCCGGTCTACCCTGGAACCAAGCCAGGGCGAGGACAGCCGGTCTACCCAGGGGTTCATGAATCAAATACACACCGAGAGTCCTAGCTACTCCCTGCCTTTACCCGCACTGGAGTGAAGGTCTTCTTTTTGATACGCGGAGGGCCCCAAACAGGCCGGCCGCGGACAGCAGGTCTACCCGCAGGTTCCGTCCTCAGGAACTAAGTCCGAGCGCGGACACCTGGTCTACCCCAGCCGTCAGCGGCCAGGTACGGAGTCCGGCCGTGGACAGCCGGTCTACCCGGCAACCAAGCCAGGGCGCGGACAGCCGGTCTACCCAGGGGTTCATGAATCAAATACACACCGAGAGTCCTAGCTACTCCCTGCCTTTACCCGCACTGGAGTGAAGGTCTCTTTTTGATACTTGGAGGGCCCCGGACAGGCCGGCCGCGGACAGCAGGTCTACCCGCAGGTTCCGTCCTCAGGAACTAAGTCCGAGCGCGGACACCTGGTCTACCCCAGCCGTCAGCGGCCAGGTACGGAGTCCGGCCGTGGACAGCCGGTCTACCCAAGAAACAAGCCAGGGCGCGGACAGCCGGTCTACCCAGGGGTTCATGAATCAAATACACACCGAGAGTCCTAGCTACTCCCTGCCTTTACCCGCACTGGGAGTGAAGGTCTCATTTTTGATACTTGGAGGGCCCCAAACAGGCCGGCCGCGGACAGCAGGTCTACCCGCAGGTTCCGTCCTCAGGAACTAAGTCCGAGCGCGGACACCTGGTCTACCCCAGCCGTCAGCGGCCAGGTACGGAGTCCGGCCGTGGACAGACGGTCTACCCGGGAACCAAGCCAGGGCGTGGACAGCCGGTCTACCCAGGGGTTCATGAATCAAATACACACCGAGAGTCCTAGCTACTCCCTGCCTTTACCCGCACTGGAGTGAAGGTCTCATTTTTGATACGCGGAGGGCCCCGGACAGGCCGGGGGCGGACAGCAGGTCTACCCGCAGGTTCCGTCGTCAGGAACTAAGTCCGAGCGCGGACACCTGGTCTACCCCAGCCGTCAGCGGCCAGGTACGGAGTCCGGCCGTGGACAGCCGGTCTACCCGGCAACCAAGCCAGGGCGCGGACAGCCGGTCTACCCAGGGGTTCATGAATCAAATACACACCGAGAGTCCTAGCTACTCCCTGCCTTTACCCGCACTGGAGTGAAGGTCTCTTTTTGATACTTGGAGGGCCCCGGACAGGCCGGCCGCGGACAGCAGGTCTACCCGCAGGTTCCGTCCTCAGGAACTAAGTCCGAGCGCGGACACCTGGTCTACCCCAGCCGTCAGCGGCCATGTACGGAGTCCGGCCGTGGACAGCCGGTCTACCCAAGAAACAAGCCAGGGCGCGGACAGCCGGTCTACCCAGGGGTTCATGAATCAAATACACACCGAGAGTCCTAGCTACTCCCTGCCTTTACCCGCACTGCAGTGAAGGTCTTCTTTTTGATACGTGGAGGGCCCCAAACAGGCCGGCCGCGGACAGCAGGTCTACCCGCAGGTTCCGTCGTCAGGAACTAAGTCCGAGCGCGGACACCTGGTCTACCCCAGCCGTCAGAAGCCAGGTACCAAGTCCAGCCGTGGACAGCCGGTCTACCCTGGAACCAAGCCAGGGCGAGGACAGCCGGTCTACCCAGGGGTTCATGAATCAAATACACACCGAGAGTCCTAGCTACTCCCTGCCTTTACCCGCACTGGAGTGAAGGTCTTCTTTTTGATACTTGGAGGGCCCCAAACAGGCCGGCCGCGGACAGCAGGTCTACCCGCAGGTTCCGTCCTCAGGAACTAAGTCCGAGCGCGGACACCTGGTCTACCCCAGCCGTCAGCGGCCAGGTACGGAGTCCGGCCGTGGACAGCCGGTCTACCCGGCAACCAAGCCAGGGCGCGGACAGCCGGTCTACCCAGGGGTTCATGAATCAAATACACACCGAGAGTCCTAGCTACTCCCTGCCTTTACCCGCACTGGAGTGAAGGTCTCTTTTTGATACTTGGAGGGCCCCGGACAGGCCGGCCGCGGACAGCAGGTCTACCCGCAGGTTCCGTCCTCAGGAACTAAGTCCGAGCGCGGACACCTGGTCTACCCCAGCCGTCAGAAGCCAGGTACCGAGTCCGGCCGCGGACAGCTGGTCTACCCGGGAACCAAGGCAGGGCGCGGACCGCCGGTCTACCCAGGGGTTCATGAATCAAATACACACCGAGAGTCCTAGCTACTCCCTGCCTTTACCCGCACTGGAGTGAAGGTCTCATTTTTGATACTTGGAGGGCCCCGGACAGGCCGGCCGCGGACAGCAGGTCTACCCGCAGGTTCCGTCCTCAGGAACTAAGTCCGAGCGCGGACACCTGGTCTACCCCGGCCGTCAGCGGCCAGGTACGGAGTCCGGCCGTGGACAGCCGGTCTACCCAAGAAACAAGCCAGGGCGCGGACAGCCGGTCTACCCAGGGGTTCATGAATCAAATACACACCGAGAGTCCTAGCTACTCCCTGCCTTTACCCGCACTGGAGTGAAGGTCTCCTTTTTGATACTTGGAGGGCCCCGGACAGGCCGGCCGCGGACAGCAGGTCTACCCGCAGGTTCCGTCCTCAGGAACTAAGTCCGAGCGCGGACACCTGGTCTACCCCAGCCGTCAGAAGCCAGGTACCGAGTCCGGCCGTGGACAGCCGGTCTACCCGGGAACCAAGGCAGGGCGCGGACCGCCGGTCTACCCAGGGGTTCATGAATCAAATACACACCGAGAGTCCTAGCTACTCCCTGCCTTTACCCGCACTGGAGTGAAGGTCTCTTTTTGATACTTGGAGGGCCCCGGACAGGCCGGCCGCGGACAGCAGGTCTACCCGCAGGTTCCGTCCTCAGGAACTAAGTCCGAGCGCGGACACCTGGTCTACCCCAGCCGTCAGCGGCCAGGTACGGAGTCCGGCCGTGGACAGCCGGTCTACCCAAGAAACAAGCCGGGGCGCGGACAGCCGGTCTACCCAGGGGTTCATGAATCAAATACACACCGAGAGTCCTAGCTACTCCCTGCCTTTACCCGCACTGCAGTGAAGGTCTTCTTTTTGATACGTGGAGGGCCCCAAACAGGCCGGCCGCGGACAGCAGGTCTACCCGCAGGTTCCGTCGTCAGGAACTAAGTCCGAGCGCGGACACCTGATCTACCCCAGCCGTCAGAAGCCAGGTACCAAGTCCAGCCGTGGACAGCCGGTCTACCCGGGAACCAAGGCAGGGCGCGGACAGCCGGTCTACCCAAGAAACAAGCCAGGGCGCGGACCGCCGGTCTACCCAGGGGTTCATGAATCAAATACACACCGAGAGTCCTAGCTACTCCCTGCCTTTACCCGCACTGGAGTGAAGCTCTCCTTTTTGATACTTGGAGGGCCCCGGACAGGCCGCCTGCGGACAGCAGGTCTACCCGCAGGTTCCGTCGTCAGGAACTAAGTCCGAGCGCGGACACCTGGTCTACCCCAGCCGTCAGCGGCCAGGTACGGAGTCCGGCCGTGGACAGACGGTCTACCCAAGAAACAAGCCAGGGCGCGGACAGCCGGTCTACCCAGGGGTTCATGAATCAAATACACACCGAGAGTCCTAGCTACTCCCTGCCTTTACCCGCACTGGAGTGAAGGTCTCCTTTTTGATACTTGGAGGGCTCCGGACAGACCGGCCGCGGACAGCAGGTCTACCCGCAGGTTCCGTCCTCAGGAACTAAGTCCGAGCGCGGACACCTGGTCTACCCCAGCCGTCAGCGGCCAGGTACGGAGTCCGGCCGTGGACAGCCGGTCTACCCAAGAAACAAGCCAGGGCGCGGACAGCCGGTCTACCCAGGGGTTCATGAATCAAATACACACCGAGAGTCCTAGCTACTCCCTGCCTTTACCCGCACTGGAGTGAAGGTCTCATTTTTGATACTTGGAGGGCCCCGGACAGGCCGGCCGCGGACAGCAGGTCTACCCGCAGGTTCCGTCCTCAGGAACTAAGTCCGAGCGCGGACACCTGGTCTACCCCAGCCGTCAGCGGCCAGGTACGGAGTCCGGCCGTGGACAGCCGGTCTACCCAAGAAACAAGCCAGGGCGCGGACAGCCGGTCTACCCAGGGGTTCATGAATCAAATACACACCGAGAGTCCTAGCTACTCCCTGCCTTTACCCGCACTGCAGTGAAGGTCTTCTTTTTGATACGTGGAGGGCCCCAAACAGGCCGGCCGCGGACAGCAGGTCTACCCGCAGGTTCCGTCGTCAGGAACTAAGTCCGAGCGCGGACACCTGATCTACCCCAGCCGTCAGAAGCCAGGTACCAAGTCCAGCCGTGGACAGCCGGTCTACCCGGGAACCAAGGCAGGGCGCGGACCGCCGGTCTACCCAGGGGTTCATGAATCAAATACACACCGAGAGTCCTAGCTACTCCCTGCCTTTACCCGCACTGGAGTGAAGCTCTCCTTTTTGATACTTGGAGGGCCCCGGACAGGCCGCCTGCGGACAGCAGGTCTACCCGCAGGTTCCGTCGTCAGGAACTAAGTCCGAGCGCGGACACCTGGTCTACCCCAGCCGTCAGCGGCCATGTACGGAGTCCGGCCGTGGACAGACGGTCTACCCAAGAAACAAGCCAGGGCGCGGACAGCCGGTCTACCCAGGGGTTCATGAATCAAATACACACCGAGAGTCCTAGCTACTCCCTGCCTTTACCCGCACTGGAGTGAAGGTCTCCTTTTTGATACTTGGAGGGCTCCGGACAGACCGGCCGCGGACAGCAGGTCTACCCGCAGGTTCCGTCCTCAGGAACTAAGTCCGAGCGCGGACACCTGGTCTACCCCAGCCGTCAGCGGCCAGGTACGGAGTCCGGCCGTGGACAGCCGGTCTACCCAAGAAACAAGCCAGGGCGCGGACAGCCGGTCTACCCAGGGGTTCATGAATCAAATACACACCGAGAGTCCTAGCTACTCCCTGCCTTTACCCGCACTGGAGTGAAGGTCTCATTTTTGATACTTGGAGGGCCCCGGACAGGCCGGCCGCGGACAGCAGGTCTACCCGCAGGTTCCGTCCTCAGGAACTAAGTCCGAGCGCGGACACCTGGTCTACCCCAGCCGTCAGCGGCCAGGTACGGAGTCCGGCCGTGGACAGCCGGTCTACCCAAGAAACAAGCCAGGGCGCGGACAGCCGGTCTACCCAGGGGTTCATGAATCAAATACACACCGAGAGTCCTAGCTACTCCCTGCCTTTACCCGCACTGGAGTGAAGGTCTCTTTTTGATACTTGGAGGGCCCCGGACAGGCCGGCCGCGGACAGCAGGTCTACCCGCAGGTTCCGTCGTCAGGAGCTAAGTCCGAGCGCGGAAACCTGGTCTACCTCAGCCGTCAGAAGCCAGGTACCGAGTCCGGCCGTGGACAGCCGGTCTACCCGGGAACCAAGCCAGGGCGCGCATAGCCGGTCTACCCAGGGGTTCATGAATCAAATACGCACCGAGAGTCCTAGCTACTCCCTGCCTTTACCCGCACTGGAGTGAAGGTCTCCTTTTTGATACTTGGAGGGCCCCAAACAGGCCGGCCGCGGACAGCAGGTCTACCCGCAGGTTCCGTCGTCAGGAACTAAGTCTGAGCGCGGACACCTGGTCTACCCCAGCCGTCAGCGGCCAGGTACGGAGTCCGGCCGTGGACAGCCGGTCTACCCGGGAACCAAGGCAGGGCGCGGACAGCCGGTCTACCCAGGGGTTCATGAATCAAATACACACCGAGAGTCCTAGCTACTCCCTGCCTTTACCCGCACTGGAGTGAAGGTCTCATTTTTGATACTTGGAGGGCCCCGGACAGGCCAGCCGCGGACAGCAGGTCTACCCGCAGGTTCCGTCCTCATGACTAAGTCCGAGCGCGGACACCTGGTCTACCCCAGCCGTCAGAAGCCAGGTACGGAGTCCGGCCGCGGACAGCTGGTCTACCCGGGAACCAAGGCAGGGCGCGGACCGCCGGTCTACCCAGGGGTTCATGAATCAAATACGCACCGAGAGTCCTAGCTACTCCCTGCCTTTACCCGCACTGGAGTGAAGGTCTCTTTTTTGATACTTGGAGGGCCCCGGACAGGCCAGCCGCGGACAGCAGGTCTACCCGCAGGTTCCGTCGTCAGGAACTAAG